>NW_009922866.1:23006-27888 GCF_000696875.1 Nestor notabilis | reverse complement strand
TAGGGAAAGGAATACAGGTAGGCACCAAGCATCAGATGGGAGACTGAGGCTGAAGAATGTCTGGAGGAATGCTATGTACCATGTGAGAAAGTCTTTTTTTGCCCTCCCTCTGGAATAGAGCCCAGAGGACTAGGAGGTTTTCTAGAGAGTTTTGTTTTAACAACTTTGAAAAACCAGAAAACATCTTTCATACTTTTTCTATGCTTCTTCCCTCCATGGGCAAAACACAGAGAAGGACAATCCTGTGTTCTCACCTAAACTGGTTTTCCCAAATCCCTCATCATCCCACTCCCATCCAAGGTTATCATGTGTTTTTAGTCAGGCTGTCAAATCTAACAATCAAAACCAAACACCCTCTGCAACAAACCTGCCCTGATTTGGCATAATTTGAAACCCCTACTGAAACAAACTGGCACACAGACCTAGATCCTGCAGAGACTGCTGAATGGGAGACAGCAGAATGCACATAAGCATTGCACTCAGTGGAGCAAAGACTTTACAATACTAAGCATTAAATAGAAGTGTTGTTTTCTTCTCTACCTTGGACACGCCTGATATGATAATGGTGCTTTTCTTTCTGGGAGACTTCAACTTCTGCTTTGCAGACTCACTTAACTGCCGAATGGCTGCTTCTGCAACAGGATCGGTGCCATTCAGTACCAGCAGCTCTGAAATGAAAGCATTATTTCAGAGGGAAGAAAGAAAACCAGGAAAAAAAGAGAGCAAAGAGAGGCAGAGTTTGTTCTTGACATGAAATTCAAAGAAATTAGCAGAAATAAGCATATCAAAACACCTTCCAATTCACTACTCAGCTGCTATTGAGTCTTGTCTTTTCCTTCTGTTACCCATTCTTTGGAGTAAAGGTAATTGAGCTGCACTTATAAAGCCCTGCACATGGGAGGTTTTGGAAGCATAGACAAAAATCCAGTTGTTTCAGTGCACTGCTATGCTGCAGTGACTGTAATCCAGAAGCAGTGGCTAGAGCACCAGGTACGACAGTCATGAAGAGCCATAGTTCTAACACAGTACAAAGCTGGCATGTGTTACTACTTCTTCAGGTAGCTGTTTTGCTCTTTTTCCAGACATCCTTGCTCAGTGTTTCCAGATTTGCTTGGCAGTATGATAGGATGAGGAAGGCAAAATGGCAGTCACTCTGCTCTTTATCAGCAGCCTCCAAGCCTGTAAACTGCATACCCTTTTCCCTCCAAATACTGCACAGGAATACAAAACCTTATTTATAAAATACTCTTTAGTGCCAAGCACAAGTTTATTTTTAATTGTGGCTATTTCTGGCATCCAGTACGCAAGTACTTTGGGCACAGCAAAAAATATACATTCATCAAATTCATCAAGCTTAGGAATAAACAAGGCTAAGAAAGTTAACAAGACAAAAATCCCCATATTTAATTGTCTGAGGTAGGCTTTTCTGTTAAGAGTTTTAACAGTAACAGGAAGGAACAGCACCAGTGTTAATTAAACTCAGCAGTGTCTTTTGTTACTGTGACATTAAAGGCCTCAATAATTATGCTGCACCAAGTATCTTGAATACTTTTGGTACTCGAGTATGTTCACGAGGGGTATACATGCCTATGCGGGTCTGCACACTCACTATAAACCTCTATTTCTCCACTGCAAAGCATCCAGGAACAGCTGAGAGCATCCAGGATGGCATCCGTGGCACTTACTAATTCTTACTGTTGTCATCACGTAGAACTATGACACAGCCACAGCATCTTTTCTGTAGTGCTTGTTGCTATTTTGGCATGATGTTTGCAATAACTACTGCCTAAGTTAGTGTCATACCAAAAGCTCCTTTGTATTTTTTTAATCTGGGTTAAACCTTTGTTCTAATTAGTAATTCTTCCTGTTGTGTTGTATAAACATTCCACAGAAATTCCTCTGCACTTCCATAAAAACACTGGCCATATCAAAGTGCTCTAAATTGTCTTCAGATGAGTTTTCCAGTAAGTGCTTTCTATCTTTAATATCATAACAGCTATGAGAGTTAACTCAGCAGTCTAGCACTATCTCAACATTTCCTAAACTGGCTTAGTAATACCACGGTGCTTCATGGTATCGGAGTACTTAGGGAAAGACTCAAGTGCTATTATAGTTATTCACAGCTATTGCATCATGCTGTCTCCCAGATTTCTGTCTTTAGCCAATCCATTTCTCTCAGAAAGCCTTCTGACTGTGCCAGGAGCAGTCTAGATCACCTCCAGATTGTCCTATCTCCACTCAAATCTGTACAGAGAAAACTGAACTCCACATCACGTGCCATTTGCAGCTAAACTGAGTCACATCTTTCAGTACTGCTGCCTGCAGGGCTACAGAAAGATCGAATGGTGACCATCCACAGGACTGAAAAATATCCTGAGGACTCAGAGTTGCAACTCAAAAAGGTAACATGCCCCAGAGTCAAAATTAGGTGTAATACAGTCAAAATGATCTATAATTAAAGTTATTACCAATGCCACCTGACACTTCCGAAGGCCCTTCAACTGTATGCCACATGACTTAGGAAGGTGGACAAACAGGCACAGCAAGATTGTGTATTTGCATTAGCACAAAAAAAAGCCCAGTGGCAGGGCTAGGGAGAGAATTCAGTCCTCCTTACATCAGTCCAGCTTCATGCCTTCTCCTCAGGCAGAGGGGACTTCACAATGGCCTTAGAGGCAAATGTCACAGGGTTTTAATTTTGTGCAGTGTCTCCCAGGCCTTTATAAAAGAGGACTCTTCATTCAAAAGTAAGAGAAAAGACACCCTGGCTTTTCTGCAGTCACCTCCCCTCTCCAAACCACAGCTCATTGTTATATATACAAAATAAGTAATTTAAATCACCAATTCTAGCCAGACTTTCACTGCAAGACTGCTATATGCCTAACCACAGTACTTGCTAAAAGAAACATCTCAGTGCCTGTCGAAAGGCAGTAGCCATGTGGGTTTGGTGTTATTTTAACAGAATTACATTAATCCCATGTGCAGCAGAGACAGACATATTCTTATTAGCAGCTTTGAACATTTCTATTACCTGTATCTGAAGATGATAAAGTTTTGCTGACTGGAGCACCATGAGGATGGATAGCTTGAATAGAGAAATCCTTTTCAATCACTTTTACTTTAACTGGAGTTTTCACAGGAGAATCTGAGGACCAAGTTTTGGGATTATTTAAACTACTCAAGACATTTATTATGAAATTAATAAGAATTTATTATACCAGTGTTAAAGCCTGTTTTAATGATAAGTGGTTGAGAAAGTTGTTTAATACAAATTGTCAACACACACTCTATGGTAACCAGACACAAAAAGACCTGCGAAGGGTAGGACTTTATTCTTTTTAAACACTCTACTGTAATATTCTGGACAACACCCACTTAAGTAAAAGATCTGCTTTAACAACTTAAAAGAATGCAGCTCTTTCTTACTTCACACGAAGACTGTTTAGAGGTTTTACTTTCATACTTATCCCAAGAAGAATCAGAGAATCTACTCCTGAAATCAACGATGAAAAAAACTTTGGCACAAGATGATACCAATCCTCATTAGAGATTATAATACAGATCAAGCTTAGAAGGCACAGGATGGTCTGTCATTAGAAAATACTCTTAAGAGTCTGGTACCAAACCCAAGCTCTTCTACATTATTACTCTATCGTGAAGCTTTACAATGTGTATTAAAAGGAGCAGTAACCACTCTTCGTGTAAAAAGGTTTTGTGAAAATAAAAATCCTGATTCTGAAGCATACAAACAAACCCCCCCCCCCGACCACCCCCCCCCCCCGACACATCAAAGAAGCCTGGACAACAGTGCTTTTCCTTATATCCCACCCTCCCAACTTCTTCTGATCCCTATGCATAACCCTAAGAGTGAGCACAGGAAAAAGTGGACTTCCTCACCTGTGCTCAATGGAGATGATCTCCCTTCTAGGCGAGGTTTGGTTTTCACAGCAGTTACAGTAGTGACCACAGTCCCACAAGGCATCACAGTGCGATCCTTTTCTATCTTAGTGGCCAGCACTGGAGAAGGTACTTGCCACATTTTTAATTCATTGGGTTCTATAAAAGAGAACTAGGAAAAGAACAAAACAAGTCACCTTAGAAGCACAGTCAAGCAAGAAGGAGACTAAGATATCTAGCTAGTACTCCTTTAATATTTTTGCTGAGGTTTAAGAGCCAAACAACTAAGTATTCAGATAGACACAAATAGTGCACAATCTGAATATTTGACTGTAACTCAGCCACAGATTGCACCTAGCTGTAACGACAGTCCAAAGCACAAGATGAGCACTTGCAAGTACTTCCCAAAGTAAAAGATTCACCGTAAAACCACCCAAATGCAGTAGTACCTCTGCACTAATGGATCCCAGTCCAGGCCCTGGCTCTGGGCTGCTTCCACTGTCCCTGCTGTTCAGTGCAAAACTTTGCTGGCCAGAAGGTTGTTTCCTGAACAGATCTAGAGGTACAGTCACTTTTGAAGATAAAGGACCTAGAAGAAAAAAATTAACCAAATCAGTGCACATCTGAGCTGTTAATATGTATATGGGTGAGAAGATGGGAAAGGAGGAGGAAGAACACAGGCAGCTAATTACAGGAACTGAACTGGTTCTATACCACAGGGCACAAACGTGGCAGTTTTCACATCCTTCTTTCCACTTTAGGATTATTCCTCAGCCTGGCATAATACTGTGCAACAGGAAATAATGGAGGCATGAAACATTTACTTATTTGCCCCTATTTCTGGACATTATTTTTTCCTGTATATGCAGAATGTTTAGGGGAAAAGAAAATATCTAGATATATTACTATTATAAATTTTCCCCAAGCTTTCCATTTCATACATGTTTGGCTGGCTGTTTTCAGTTGATCTCCCTTGCACAGTTGT
>NW_009922866.1:0-22975 GCF_000696875.1 Nestor notabilis | reverse complement strand
CCCTAAGGACCGCCTAGATCCATGCTTGAGGCATACCCAAGTTCACTACCTGGTCAAGTCAGCAGAAGGCATCTAAACTGTAATGCAGGTTCAGAAATCTGACAGTTTTGTGTTTGGCTATAAAGCCGGCTAGAAATAAAAGACAATTTATATCAAAGTTTAACTCACAATGTGATCATGCAAAGTAATTCAGGTTTAATACTTACTATCCAGCTTTCCATCTTCTGCTATTTGCAGTTGCAATGATTTTGATTTGGCACTTAGTTCACTGTGAAATAAATGAAACTATGTTAGGTCTTTGCAGTCAATCAGGTTTTCTTTCCCACTTAGGTCTTCCCTATTCCTGTTCTGGTTGCCAACACCCTAACTTTTCTATGCCCACACTAAGCCAGGCAGTACAACTTGCTGACCAGGACACATGTATAGCATCTTTCTGTCCTCAAGTAAGACTGACTAAAGGGATCATAGTAAGAAAACCATGGCCTGGTTCCCTCCAACACTGTTGTACAAGCTCAATTTCCTAAAATTTCAAAGAGACTCTCTTTCTCCCCAGTAGTTGACAAACACTGCCCTTCAAGCTGATGATGATTCCCGGTCTGACTGCTAAACCACAGCACCAAGAAGCTATTTTTTTCCTGGCAGGATCAAATTTGTAAGTCAAGATGCTGGAACAGGATCAATCAACAACCCATTCATAGCTGTTGGGTATCCTGTCAAAGCAGGATAGTGTTCTGCAAGAGCAGGATATATGCAAGTAAATAAAAGCAGTTACAGTCTTACATGAAGAGTCAGTATTACTTTTCCAAAATAAGACTCAAGGATGTTACAAGGTAACAAGAACCAATTTCTGTGTCTGTGTGTCAAAACCAGTGTGAACTATGAGACGAGTTACTGGCACAAGCAGTACTTGATAAGGCAGATGAGACAACAGGTACAAAACCTTTTGTCTAATTTAGCCAGTGAAGCAAACAAGGTACCTACTGAGGAACCTTTCAGTAATGCTTGTTATTATAAACTTACAACTTTCTCGGTAGGTGTTCTGCCAAAAATCCTAAGGCCACACATATATGTATTTTATTTTTGTACGTCTGTGTTTCAGGATGGTGTGATCTTGGCATCCCACCTCCATTAGATGCTGTGGGACATCATCTGTGCAGCAGGTTTTAAGCTTTTCCCTGCCACTACCACTGCCTCCTGCACCTCCAACACTTGAAAGGAAGCACTTTGATGGTACTATTGCTGCTCTTCTTAAGAAGCTAAAGCAGAGCCCAGTATGGTGCTGAGTACACTGCTCTTCAGACTGGTGGTTATTTTTGTTTTTGAAGAAAGAAAAGGGGGGAGGATGTGAACTGGAAAGAAGGTATGCAGCCAAATCCTGATCACCTATCTCTAAAAGTCCCCAAGCTTACCTAATGCGCTTCAGAAAAGCAGCATGGAAAACCCAGCATTATCTCTAGTGTCAAGGCCAAATTCCAGTCAACTTAATCACATCCTGCCTGCCCTCTCTCTGCACTTTCAGTGGGAAAGGGTACTATTCTTACAAACTTCCTGTGGGAATTGCTGGGTACATATCTGCTCTGCAACACCAAGCACAGATGCTGTTCTACCAACAGATGGCTGAAGTGATTCACAGACCCAGTGGCTGAAGCACTTTGAAATACTCCAGAATAGAAAGTTGCTACAGAAGGGCAACTTTTTCCCTCCCACTGCGAAAAAGAAATCAACATCCTGTTAATCCTAACGTCTTGATGGCAATGCAGCACACTGTCACAGAAGAATGTTGTCTGATTTGTGGTTTTCCATAAAAGCTGTAGGTCCTCATAACTAAAATCAGACCTTTTAAGTTACTGAACTACGAGTGTCTGAAGGAAGAGAGCTTCCTAGATGGTTTTCCACTTGACAGCAGGATAAGGACCAGGTGTACATACCTATCAGAGCACTTAAAAAGGTGAGGCCTTTCAGCATTATTCTACAATATTATGTTTCTTTTGCTGACCATAGGGACTTCTAATCACCTCTGCCCCTGGCACACATGCAGAGAGATCTGGTATTCTCCAAGTCCTGTACAATCTGTGATGACTGGTCCTGGCATCTTCCTTCAAATCAAGCAGCCCCTGTCGCTTCTTCCCTCAATTCTCCTGTTTCTGCAGTGCACACTCCATAAAACTCGCAGCTGAAGTCCAGCAAACTGAGCTGAGGAGGCAGAAAAAGATGTGTGCACTGCATGCTCAATCCCCCTTCAAATTGAGAAGGAGGATGCACAAGTGCACACCACTCCTTGAGGTAAAGAGCACTCAGCACAGACAGGCACAGGTCTGAATACATGCTCAGTTCCTTGTGAGCTAAGCCTCTGCTTTGCAAGAGAAGGAACAGATACAGTAGATGCCAGGCTGTGACTAGAGGGAATAAAAACATTACACAAAACCAAGCAGCATGACTCTCTGAAATATATACTTTTTATATGTATTTGTAGAGCAAAATGGAACTGAGGTAGGAGAGGAAAGCTACAGAGACTCCACTGTGCATGAATTGCCTCTCACCTTAATAATGTGGTAGAAAAAAAATGAAAGCAGTATCTGCAGTATGTTGTATGGCAGCATCTCTACCCCGTTACCCTGGGAAGGTGCTTCTGCCTGCCTGTGCATGTGTTTAAAGCCAATATAAAAACATCCCCCTGATACACACCACCACCAGTGATTCCCCCCCTTCTTCAACTCATACAGTACGGCAGCATCCAGATACTTGTGCTCTGCTGCTAGAAAGTGGAAATGAAAATAGTTTTAGAACTCCTCACTTTTGACCTTATTTACAGAAGCTGTATGAATCACAGAATACCATGGAGGCTGCCAAAAGTCCCATTTTTGTCCTACAGAAAAAAATCTAGTTAGTTTTGCATTCCCTTTGTAATCACAGTCATCACTCTTTTAGATAGTCTGTTTTTTTGCACATTTATGTTTCCCACTCAGGAGAGAACGGAGACACATCAGATTTCCTCAAATGCAGTTTTCAAGGTAAAGTGACTTCAAAACCTTGCTAACATACTTTTGGCACTGTATGAAAGCACAGGGTGATTTATTATGCCAGTTACTGCTGTCATTTACTAGAATCAGGTATCTACCAGGGAAGACGTAGACACCTATTTGATCTCATATCCATACAGAGGGTAACTAGATATCCTGGAGTCCCTGCCAGCTCCAGATTTCTCTGAGGTCACCTGATTGGAGTATTTCAAAATGCCATTCTTCTCTCAAAAACCTCACATAGTTTAAGTAAAAAAAGATGCTTTGCTGTAAAAATATTCTCAGTAGGAAAGTTACTTACAAGATAAACTCTTCCTTCCAAAAGGGATTTGCAGCATTTTTGGCTACAGAGCTGGAAAACTTCTGCATAGGGTCATTCAACTGAGCTATACACACAAGGTTTGTGCTGCCTGTAAGGGCAAGAAAAATCAATATCCAGTTACTCAAATTTTCATCATCAAGAGGCACACTTACAAAAGAAAGTAAAGAACCCCCTTCCTTGCATACTGCATTTTTGAACAGACTATTCCAACACTAACACAGAATAAACTGATTCCCTCAGTTTATGTACCATCTACATTAATGGCAATGGGCAAGATTGTCTTATGCACTCTTCTACATAGTGAGAAACATGACGACCTGACTTAAATTCTGGCATGAAGAAAAAAACCTGCAGGCATAAAAATATCAAAAAAGATGGGGAGACAGAAGTGGACAGCAGGGAGGTGGTGGTGTGGATGTGAGGTGAGGAGTTGCTTTCAGCTGCTTTAAAAACCCCAGAGGTTTTCGAAGTTCCTACTGGCCACACTCACAGTGGTTTCTTTGGACATCAAAGCAAGATCTTTCTGCTAGCAAGTGAATGATGACAGTAGTGTTAGTTAACACTGGCTTTGCAGACTGTGGTTTTTAACAACTTCACTGTATTTTAGAGTACTGGTGCAGAATTATCTCTACCTTGATCTTGGAGTTTGATAGCATGGCAAATTGGCATATTAGAGCAGTTATATTGCTGCTCCAAGGGGAAATAGTTTGCACAATGTGTTCTTAAAACAATCTATTTTCTATGGCTCTCACAGCATCAGAAATCATTTCAGTCACAGCGTTCCAAAATACCAAGGAAAGCAGCAAAAAGGTCAGTACTGACTGTGTGTAAAGCGAACAAAAGATATGCTGCCTCCAGTTCTCCAGAAGAATCTAGGTTTTTATTTACTACCATCACCTCTCAGTGGTCCTCTGGTGGTGCACTGGGGCTGTGACGAGCCCTGTCTCAGACACAGAAACAGCTTAGGCCTGGCAAGGTTATTAGAGGAGACAAAGCACTATGTACACGCGGCTTATTTGGGATCCAAGCTAACCCTGGAGTAAGCACTTTAGCTGCTTCCACAGTGAGCTGAGCCTGAGTTAATGAACTTGGGGAGGTTTTCTGTTAACCCAGCCATATGTCTCTGCAGCCTGCTCTTGCTGCCAGCAGTGCTCAGCACCACCTGCATAGCTCTGCCTGAAATTACACTAAAGCCACTGACAGACTGACACTGAACATGGTATTTCAGCATTTCTGCCCTGGTGTACACAACTAACAATTTTTTCCTGAACAGCAGAAGTAATTTTTGCCCTAGATGATGCACTGTGGGCCATACAGTACTAAATCTAGGATAATCTTTGTTTACATACACAAACTAAGGAGATAACAATGGGCACAGCCCATAAGCAGAGACCAGTTCTGCTACTGGTTACTCACCAGTTGAACCAACATACCTATATAGGAAAGCCACAAGCTTCTAGAAACCATGTTAGCATCCATGGTTTATAGGATGATAATGATCAAGACAGACAAACCACCACTCCCCAACCCCCTATATATCCATGCAGGTTAGCCTGCAATATTGCACACTCTTACTGAGTCTCACAGTTGCAACAGGATAACTAATTATTGCTGCAAGACAAGGCCAGGTTAAGAGAACAATAATTAAAGGGTGGCAAGCTATGTTCAGAAGCTAGCATCTTCCCAGCTGTGCAGTACTCCCACTGGATTTCAAGTGTACCAACTAAATCCCACTGTGAAGCTTTATTTCTCATGCTCAGTTCCAAAGCATTTATGCTCCCAGAGTTGCTAGGGAATCAGCAAAATTCCCTCCATCTCCTTTTAGGATAGCAAATGTGGATTTTGCCTTTCAATATCTGAGTCCCCAAAGCAGAGCACATCAATTGTCCTCTTTCCTCTCATTTTCGGGCAGGGGGCAGAGAGGTTTCCCATATGATGAATCTTCGTTGCATGCACTGTATGCACACAAAGGTATCTCACCTCAAGCCTTTTAAAGGCAGACAAAATGACCTGCTCTTTTGAAAGTTTAGTTTGCACTACAAAATTGTAGAGTAGTACAAATTCTGAGTTAGCTTTCCTGCAGTCTACAGTTTCCAGCAGTTTTATTTATCTAGGACATTTCACTGCAAAGAGTTCCAGAACTGCTTTAAAAATAGTTTGTTTTTACAAAAACAGTCTGCAGAAAGTTTTAGAGGACTCACTTCCAACCAGGATGAGCAAAGCAGCATTACGCAAGACTCCAGGGCAAAAGCCTATTACATCTAACTATAAAAAAGGAGTAGAGCAAGTAGGATATATTTATCCAAAACTAGTGCCCTGCCCAATTTAGCAGCCACAAGCTTCCATTAAAAAGACTGTTATAGAATTGTTTTGTGACTGTAAATAAAAGAGCCTCGAATTCGTATTTCCGCTGACAAAATCTGAAACATGCTTGCTCGTGGCTCAATTAGTGACGGGCACATGCCTGAATGTGAAGTCTGAATACTTGTGAGACAGGCTTGGTGCTCCTTTCCAAAACCAACGCTGCAGCCTCGCAGTGACCGCCATTTTGGCTTTGTCTTCCTCTTGCAAGAGGTATTCCCTCCCCTACCTGCAGAGGTAGTTTATTAGGGGGAAAAAATCCCTGACAACAAAACATCACCTTTGAGGAGAGTTTACATAGAGGAGGAGAGGTTTAGATAAATCAGCAAGTTGCTCGAACGTAAAGCAGCTATAAAAATACGGTAGCATTGAACCAAACCAATGTCATTGCTAACAGTTAATGGAGAGGTGGATTTGAGCCCCTCATCCTGGGCACACCCCAAATTGATAACTTTTAAAATTAAAACTAAAATCCAGAAAATAATCAACCAACTTTATAAACATGCTCATTTCAATTTGCTTTCTACAATGATGGATTTGTTTACAAGAAGATCAAGGTGTTTAAATACTCAAATAAATCAAAACGTACACAGTTTTGTACAAACATGATTAAGCCTGTTTCTGAGAGTGCAGCAATTTATTACATCTTCTTTTGAGAGAAGGTTGTAACCCAGAACTTCCAGATCATTTCATCCAAAAGGAAAAAAAAAACCTGTTTGAAAATGAGCAGCAACGCATGGGCTACGTTACCTGCAGCACTGTGATCAGCTAGGTTTACCGCGATGTTCTTCACCAGCAGTTTGAGTTCATGAGCCCTTGGAGGCTTAGGAGGACTAGTGCCCTGAGGGAGAAGGCTTACGTTCTGTACATTCTGTGAAAAGCAAGCAGAGCAAGAGGGATCGCACATATGCAAACACCAAATACTTTTAACTTCTGTCACATTGATACAGAGAAGCAAACATGCGATAGGGTGTAACATCAACAGATAATCCACCCGGGAGTTAAGATCACAAAACCTTCACTGCCAAAGGCTATGTTGTTTTAAAGAATACATTCCAGTTGTTTCTGATCACCAAACGGTGTTAAACTTACTGACTTGTGAGTCATGAATATGTAATAGAAACACTAAGCAGAAGGACACTTCTCAAAAGATTTAGGAATTAAACTTACCTGAACCTCCTTTATATCTGTAGGCCTCGTACTCAACACTACAGATGGAGAAACTGAGCTAAAGAGGTTCTTCAAAACATCTCTGAGCGTTTCAGATATTGCACATGGCCCTGCTGTCTGTCCCTAAGAGGAAACAATCAATCATGCTTCTTAAAACTCAGAAGAAAGATGTTAAGGCAAATATTAATCTGGTATACGTAAACCACCAAAGCTACTGAACATTAACTTTGTCAGAGAGAGACATGGTTTCTATTGCTAACAACAAAATCTAACAAGAGATCATGCAAATAATTAGTTACGTTTCTATATTATGCAATAAACTGGAAATATACACTGAAAAAGCCACATGCTGTTCAGAGAGTTAGGAAGGCACAGCTATTAGCCACAAAACCAGAAGCTTCATTATCAGTTTACATTTTATGATGACGTTTTAAAGTTTTTGTGCTGCTTTGCACTCCACCAAGAAAGCAGATCAGGTCATCAGATAAGCAGATCAGCCCCGTTCCACTGATTTAATGGGAGTTATGCCAGCTTGTAACAGCTGAGAAGCAGCAAATCCTGTGCTGCACTGGAAAAAAATATTGTAACATCTCTTGGAGGTGTTCAACCTTCCTGAAAAGTGCACTGTATGGACAGATAGTCATGCTGCTCTGGGGGACCGGCTCATACGTCTATCCATTCAAAAATCTCATGGCAATCTGAGCTTGGCACCACCGTCTCTGAGGGATCAGAACAGACCACAGATTTTGTTTCACATGATTAATTGTAAGGTGTACAAAGCCTGCTTCCCCTGTCACACTCCTCATAAAGTCTCTTCTGCTCAGCTCCCTAGAGGGAGTACATTTTTAAATTAAGCTATCACAGAAAGGGCAGCCTGATACCCGACTGCTCTGAGGGTAGCAGAGGAGAAATCTCAGTGAGGTTTCTTTTCTAAAGGGAAGATTGAAGTAGGAGAAAAAAGTCTGACCTGAACCACAGGGGACTCATCCGTCTTTTCTCACCTGACATCACACCTGACAGACTTTACTATTCCAGAACAAGGCTTTAAAAGAAAGGGAACTAATTTTCAGGTCCAGATACAGAATAGTTGGAGAATGCAAAGCAGAAAAAAGGTACACTTCAGTATGCTGCTGTCTGATGGGAGAATGCCGGCAACTGGTGTGCTATGGCCAACAAGTGAGGCCCTGCTGCAAAGACAAGGCACACTGGTGACAAGGACACCCAATGTGCACCAGCAGGGAGATCAAAAGGGGGACTGAAGGCCTAATCCTGGTAGATTGCTCTGATAACACTGTGTCTGTGTACCACCAGCTTTCAGCACCACCTGACCCACACCAGTGCAGCCACGCAGCACATCAAAGCTGCGAGGCAGCAACAGCTGGAGCCTCAAACAACTGCATCTCTGCGCAGGGTTTGCTCTGCCACCCTGGACACCCTGCACCATGCTCCTCCGTTACAGAGAGCTCTCAGCACAAGAAGCAGTAAGTCATTTCAAAAGCCTCAGTCTTTTCTTACGTGTAGAGGAATGATCGATCACACAATGACTTCTGCACTCCTACAAGTATGCTTCCAGCTTGCACAACAGATCAAATAGATTTGGAATAACAGCTCTTTCCCAATTACTCAAGTGTTACAGAAACATATAGCGTGTTTCATAAAAATCCCAGGAATGTTGTGTACAAAAATCCTGTTTCACTGCCTTCTTACCTAACTGCCCTTTGATGACAGGTCCCTGTAGTTCAAAACATACAACATGTTCCATCACAACACGCTCTAAAAGGCAAGCCATAATGGCTTAACTGCCAACCAAAAAGGCTTAAGAGAAGATGTTTTACTCTGGGTTTGAGATGTGCTAAGGGCATACAGGCAGCTACCCAGCTTGGGGCACACCAAGACATGAAGTCACTGCATGTAAATCCAAGCCCTGCCAGTCAGCCACGTTGCCCAATGCAACTCAGGTTCACCCAGCTATTATCAACAGAAAATAGGTTGTGTTTGACTGAAGACAAAACCACTGTGTAGATGATCACAAGCAGTTAAAGGTTCTTATTTGTACACACAATATTGTTTCCGAAAGAAGAAATGGCACAAAAGCTGACATTTAAGTTTAGGAGCAGAAGCAATTTCCAAAGTGTAGGTTGCTCACAGGCTTTAGCTCTCTTTTTATTGCCTTCCCTCTTCCCTACGTGCTAATAGAAACTTCGAAGTGAAAATAAACCCCCTAACTATTAAAAACTTAACAGGCTCATTTTAAGAACGTGGCAAAGCACAGCAAGTTGCAACTCCTTTGAAACCCCGGCATCTCCCAAAAAGCAGGTTGTGAAGTCCACTGACTGTACCAGAGTCATCTGCATTTGTCAGTAAGTACTTAATGACTGTTCAATATGTGGATAATCAGCATGCCACCCCAATACATGAAGGTCATTACACTGCTACGTGTGCACAGTAAGACTACATTAAAACACACTTCGAAAGAGTCATCTGTCTTCAGATGAGTTATGAGTTTCACACTTCTGTGTTTAAAAACTGTAGTCATAAATTATGACAATTCCAGGTCACTTAGTACAAGGGCTTCAGAAGCAGCTTTACTGTACAATAAACCTATTTTTTAATGAGGCCTTCATTCAGAAAACCAGCTTCACAAAACACAATCAAGTCTTCACTCTCTGTTGTAAGAAAGGCTTAAGTCACCATGTTTGTGCCAAAAATCCCCAGACATTGCAAAGAGTCAAAGGCAGAAGAGAGTCTCAGTCATGAAGGAAATCTTTCAGGGGATGTCCCAATAAAAAAATAAAGAAAAAAATCCTTAATGAATCAGTGTTTATGTACTAAGACAAGGCACGATTCTAAAAGCATCAAGATATTTTTATATCATCCATCATTTCCTTACATAACTGTATTTTTTCAGATTTGTTTCAGAACTATTGTTGCCTAATTTCAAAACTGATTCAAGTTAAAGAAGGGGCAATTTTGTAACTACCTTGATGGGAATACCATTACAATTGTTTTTTCTATTATTATTATTTCAGAAGTGCTCTGAGAGAAGGTATTTAGGAAAAGACATTTTTCACACCTTTGAACGTGGATGAAGAATGTTTGCAAACTCATTTGCCTGTCAAACACAGACCTGGTTTATCTGTAATGCTTCAGTAATCTTGAGAAATGCTTCTAGATTTCAGAGATGTAGATAGAGTTTTGCTGGATGAGCCATAGCAGATTTCACTGAAGCAGCTCAAGACAGCACTACCGACAGGTAACTGCCCCATGCTTCTATTGAAGGCAGGCAACGGACATTTTTGCTCTTCCAGCCTCACCTGATACATTAGCTCCTAGATACCTCTACTGCTAACCGAAAGCATTACACTGAGTTTTGCACTGAAGGGATGGAGACACATCTTCTCAACCATTACAGCAAATAAAATCTACTGACTAACCTCCTGCAGTGGCTGGATCTCAAAGTTGGTTTCACTGGTGTTAATGAGGAACCAGTCAACCTTGACATCTTCTCCTCCATCTTTCACATAGAGCTGAAGCTGCGGATACGAAAGCGGTTATTAGAGAGTGTTCTGGTGTCCTATAAAAAAATTGCAGGTCAAGCTCCATACTAAGGCTTGCCAAAGGAAGAATGAGACCAGTTTCTCAGTGAGTAAATTCAAAGTGACAGTCTAAGAAGGCACAAGTTATTTAAGCTTTGAGAGTACTTACTAGTCAAAAAAGGGGTATTGTTCTACACATTCAAGCAGTCTACCCAATGTGCTACTTATCCACAGTGTCCTAAAAAGGCAGCTTAATTTACGAATTTATCATTTGCTCCAGAGGAAAACTGTAGTATTAATAAACATTCTACCAGAGTTAACATGATCTTGTGTGCATTCTGCAAACAGGAGGTTCAGCTCAGCCGTTGGTTAAGGTGTAACAAAAGCAGGAAGAGGGAGAACAACACTGAACACTTTACCTGCAAGTGAAGTGGAGACAATTTCACGCTGTACGGCTGACCTTCTGCAGCCGTGGACGAAGTGGGTGAGACAGTGACAACAAATTTAATGGAATCTCCCACAACATTGCAAGAAACCACCTAATGAAATGAAAGGCATGGGAAGAGGCAAGAAAGGAAAAAACAAATTAGTCTTCAAAAGAAGGTCTGTTGAAAGCAGGAAAGGAACTAAGAGAAGGAAGCACTTTACCAGAATTATGCTAAATTCTGTAGGTGAGAGATTTCTAAGCAGTTTTATAAACACCCCTACCCCCTTCTGTACCTTCTACAAACTGTAGTTCAAGTGTTCACTTCTGGACGTGAAATTTAATACCTGGAAATTCTGGTATTTTCCAAAATGTCTTTTGTATTGTTACCCAATTCAAAACTAACTCCTCCCCTGACAAATCCTCCTGTGTTTTAAAAGCTCAATGATCACAATTTTGCGTAAGGGAGACGAAGAAGTTTTTTCTCGCTCTCCTGCTCTGAACTAAATAGCCTACCATAGAACAGATGGTTTTACCAAACAGTACTTGGTTTAGCAGTATCCTACAAATGTGAAACTTTGGCATAACCCTGCTGCTGTAGAAGAGGATTTTGTCTGATTAATTTCAGTTCCCAGTGGGGTGGGAACTTTAAAAGTTTATTCAAGTCTTTGAACAGACCAAGAAAGGCCCTGAAATTTGGTGATTTACCTAAATGTCTGGGAAAAGTGTATGCCACTCAATTGTAATAGACTTCGCTCAGTACACTCCCTCACCTTTGAAAGCAGTAATTTAACTTGTTATCATACTGAGTTTACAAACACTAAGTGTTTTTTCCTCCCTCTCCTCTGCAAACCATCTGAGTTGCTGGAGCTGCAAAATTCCTGGAGCGTGCAGAAAGCACCTGGTGGCACAGAAAAGCCCCAGGTACAGAAGTGAGAAATGGCTCATGACACCGGAGGGAAGCTCACTTTGCAAACAGCTTCAGTGGCTGAAGACAGCTGTTTGTCACTCTTCCTCTGCGATTACTGTCCCCACATCTCCACTGTTGGAAAGGGTATCTGAGCCCTCCTTAGGCTGACTCAGACAAAGTTAACCAGGTTAATGCAATGCGCAGACAAATAACTTGCTGCAAGATTTGTTGACACAAACTCCGCATGCATGCTATTAAATTATGTTTGTGCACTTACTGCTTCACTTATGAGCACTGGGATTGATGCTGAAGGCTTTAAAATGAATCAAGTACCTTCTGGAAGATCTTTATCAGTCTCTCCTTAAATACATTTAATCTCCCTGGGCTCTACAGAATACATTTTTAAGAAGAACCAGAGCGTTATCAAGGGCTTCAGAGCACATCCATTAAGGTGAAGACTTAATTACTGAAGAGCAGGGGGAGGAGGTGGACATGGTGAATAAAAATCCCAACCACACCCATAAGCAACAAGATTTGCCTTTTCAAGTTTGTCTTCTGCAAATTGTAGTTTAGAAGCGGACAAATCAGTTTCCTTCACCTCTCCCCCAAAGTCTAAATCCCTTTGGAAATTATTTTTGACCCTTAATCCCACATAATCGACATGAGCACCCCTAGTGTGATATCACATAAATGATTTTAAAGCATTTTTAATAGCTAACAAGACCAAAGAGCCTAAGTGCTTATTTTATTCTATTTTCAACTCAAGTGCATATTGTATTTTCAACTCAGAAGCTGAGTTGAAACACAGAATCGCTCCTTTCATTCACAAGGATGGATTCGCATGGTGGCTCTTTGAACACTTTGAAAATGAACAGGCTCTTCCCTCTTTTTCAAAGGCAGAAGAGGGAATGGACAGGTCTGATGCAAAAGCTGCTGACACATGCATGTCCTAAATGTAGTGTGTTTATCACCCCTGCACATTTCATCCACACATGCATAGGAGTTCAGTGCATATTGGACTCACTGCACATGTGATGCAAAGCTATTAGTCTGGAATTTCTGGATGTCTAAGACCAAGATATACACTGCTGATTACTGCTTAAAAAAGTGTGGCAGGAGAGTTGGTAGATGAGTTAATGTGACACTTTCTTCTTAATCGTGTTTTCATGTGCCACTTTCTTCATAATTATGTTTACTTCTGAGTAAAGGATGGAAACAGACACTGCAGGAAGGGCAATTTTCATTCTTCTTCCTACACCTTGTCAGAAGAGTCCTACTCCCCTTCTCCCCTCACTTTAAATAAAATAACTGCGGTCTTCAGGTAGACAGGTCTAATTTTTAATCCAGTCAGAAAAAGGAGTGGTTCCACATTTGTTAATGAAAAATAATATGCCTTTATATCAGCAGAATCCCGTTGTTCTGGAGTCAGAATACTAAGAGAAATAAATTCTGGGCTAGAATTTGAAGAGAAAGCAATTCTGTTTTCATCTAGGATACTGCCACATGTGGTGAGAAGCTGATTAAAGAAACTGCAACTGCTGCTTCCCATTTCAAGTGGCATTCCCTTAGAAGTGTAGCGGATGACTGTGATAGACCAGAGAAGAAATAGGTAGCCCATTTTCCCCAGAACAGTCACATGAAGAAAAATACTGAGACTTCCTGTGCTACTCTCCTCTTCTTCCATGCCCACAACCAACCTGCTTCTTCAAACTCGTTTTCTTCTTTAATGACGTTAAACAGGGAAAGTTTAGATTAGATGTAAGGAAGAAGTTCTTTACAGTGAGGGTGGTGAGGCACTGGAATGGGTTGCCCTAGGAAGTTGTGAATGCCTCAACCCTGGAGGTGTTGAAGGTCAGGCTGGACAGAGCCTTGGGCGACACAGTTTAGTGTGAGGTGTCCCTGCTCATAGCAGGGGGGTTGGAACTAGATGATCTTTAGGTCCTTTCCAACCCAAACCATTCTATGATTCTATGATTCTCTGCATAGATGAAGAGCAGGAGAAGGGAGGCTCGGGCAAAGCACCCTTTTCTGGTTGTGAGAGAAGAGGAAGGATACATGTTCACAAGAAACAGTAGCACCTGAACTGATGGGAAGTGAGTTGCTCTTCATCTTCATTTATCTTTCTCATCTTTCTCTCCCACCCCTCCTTACCACGATCATCCCCAGTCATCAATACTTTGTGGTTTAGAGTCTAGAAAACCTGGCATTCTTATAGCAAACTAATCCTTAAAAATTAGGCCCTTACAGCACCACACAGAAGCTGTGGTTGGCTAACTGTGGACTCCCAGAGAGGGAACACCCTGCTCTCTTCTGTTATCTTACCTCTGGACAAGCAAGACCTCCTAAATTAGAAATAGGATGAGCACATGAATGTGCTGAAGGATGAAGTAAAAGCACAAAGAAACCAGGACTCTCCCACCAGCAGGACTAGCGCCTCCACAGCTCTCGCCTCCCCTGGCACAAACACCCCGACCCCAGCCAAGGTCTCTCCATGCACTTTGGGGATCTCCCATAGAAGGGATTCTCAGCCCTTCCTCTGGTGCTGCACCCTGCTCCTCCTGAGCCCTCTGCCACCCCTCCCCACCCCCCCCACTCAGCTGACTCCTGGCACTTGATCACCCCCGTGCCAGGGTTATTCTTGGTAGCTCCTCAACACCCTCCAGCCTCTCCTCTTGCCTGCCTCCATCCCTGACCACACTAGCCCACGATGTGGGTGAGCTGCTGGGGCAAAACTCCTTGACATGGCTGGGCTCCTTTCCTCGTCTGCCTGACATGGACACCCAACTCCAACAAGATGCAGATGCTGTAACACACCTTGCTTATATATGTCTAAAATTGTTAGTATAATTATCCTAAAAAAAATACTTCAGATAAATAACTGCAGGAACGAAGGAGACCAAAAAAGCATACAGTTGGAGTAAGACACGTTTTTTTGAGAAACTCAAGTGTCCAAACTTGTGTACCCACAGCTATCTAAGCCCTTCCCCCAGCTTTGCCCTCCCCCTCTATAGCTTGACTTTTTCCCTTTGTGGTTCCTCTGGACAGAGCTGCAAAATTTCACTTTATTTCCTTCCTGAAGTAGCAGCAGAAGCTGCCTCATCTCCAGGAGCACCAGAGTGCCTCTGCTCCTCACACATGATGTCCTCTCACCTTGAGGTTTCAGTTTTAGCACTAGCACACACTGATTTGTGTATTATGCATGGCCTTTTTGTAACTCTTCCTTCCCCCCTCCACATGTGGCAGCAAGTTTCCTTCCCTGGCCAAGGGAGGGTGAAGGGCCGTTGTCTTCAGAGGGAAGCTTTGACAGCCCTGCAGAGAAGGACTTCTTCACCTTCCCCCGTCCATGACCGCACCACATGTATGTGTAAAACACTCAGCATCACAGGCCTTGCTTGCCTTTTTTATGTAAGTTTCACTGCCCTTGGTATTTATCTCCAGAAAGAGCAGGTTACTCCATAGTATGTAACACAAATCTTCAACATTTTTGCAAGAAAATGAGTATACGCCATGAAGTAGCCACAGTGAAAGCTGCCTTGATCTCAACTGTAGGGATCAGTACGCTGTTAGATTTAGGACCCCCACAATCTTCCATGCTTGTTTTGGAGTACTCCTCTGAGAAGGAGAAGGCTCTTTTTTTTGGCATGGAAAACTTCCCTTGTCAATGGCCACACAGACAGTTTGTGTGCTCAGCTTAAAACCTAACTGTAAGAAAACTTTCCAGTCAGAAACTTCTGCCTTTTGATAGTCACAACAGCTGTTCAGAATAAGAATTACATGACCTTCCTTGGTTATCAGAGCCTATGCATTGACCTCTTGAGGGGCTTTCTCTAGTTTCTTCACCATTCCCTCTTTACCCAAGCAGTCTACCAAGTGACACATACAAACTGAAGGAGAGAAGCATCTAATACAGGCACAGCTAGAGGTGGTTTTTTAGAAGCTGGTATTAAAGCGAATTTGCCTGCAAATATAATGAGACAACCCTGGACCAGTTTTCCAAACCCATGGTAAACACCAGGGTGAAGGCAGAGTGAGTGACGGAATGAGTGCAGGACAGAGAGAGTCACCATGTCAGCAACAGAAACAAAGCAGAAACTGATAAAGCAGGTGAATTTATCCACTCCTTTGAGACTGGAGCGGGATAAAACAAACGAGCAGAGAGTGCAAGGAGACAGGACAGGAAGAATTTTCAATACACCTATCAACTTAAGTGAATATCAAACAGAGCAAGGATAGGAAGCAGTACTTACATTTAAAAAGGGGTAAAATAAATAAATACCAGAAACGGACTTGCGAGTTTGTAAAGACACACGTCTTTACAAACCATTTGAGAGGCAGCATAGCTGAAGACATGGAGATCAGTAGAAGACAATAAAATGCAGGAGAGGTTTCCCGGTTTGTGCTGCAGTAGCTTGGCAGTAGCTTGAAGAGACATTCAGTTGCAGAGACACAGGCACATCGTGCCATTGGAGTGCTAAGGTATCCCTGATCCCTGTGCCAAGATAGGAGATGTGGCACAAACCTACAGGAGGCTCACACACATCTGCAGCAGCAACTGAAAGACAGGCAGGCTACCTGACAGTGCCCAAACCAGTATTATCTCCATTGAAACAAACAAATCCCCACCCTGCTGTTTTCCTTCTACAAGACACTCAGTTCCTAAGTAGGTGAGATCCATTATGTTGTCTTGTCTATTTTAGTAGGGTCACCACACTGATAAGTAAGTTTGCACTCCATCATTCCCACGTTAAGGTGAATGGGGATCTGTTTGAAAGGGAGAGGACAGTACAGTGAGCAGGGAGATGAAAGCTAGAAGCAAGTTACAAAGGAGTCTGTCAGGCACCAACCCAATTGCACAGTTAAGCTTCAAAATCCCTCAAGAGAAAGAAAGTGTGATGCTGAGGAATGCAAGCTGGGAAGCAGCAACATAAAGAAAGATTAGGACATCACACAGAAATGATGGGAAAAAAAGTAAAAAAAGAAGAGAAATGCTACTCAAAATACAGAGCGTGTAGGAGAATTAACAAATAATACTCATACAAAAGGCAGCGTATCACTGGGAGAACACCAAAGGAAGAGACCTGGATGCTTCAAGTCAGTCGCATCATGAAGCAGACACAAGACAGGCAGACTGGAAGCCTAAAATGCATCAGGAAAGTACTTTCAGAGACACAAAGAAGCAGTAATCTTGCATCATGAGACCTCGCCTGTAGGGCTGTGTGCCACTTCAGCTGTCAAGTTCAAGTAGATAGATTTAACTGGAGCTGCTGCAGAGAATGGGTGCACAAGAGTGACTTACAATATTGTGAAAGGAGACTTAAGGAACAACTTACTTAGCCAAGGAAATAGAATTCCTTCACAATGTATTTACATGATATTTGCTTTATATGACAGTAAGGACCATGGAAGAAAAGTAAATAAAGACAAAGAATTATGCTAGTATAGAAACAAGCTGCATGGGCCATGATTCCACCTAGGCTTGTAAAAAAACCTCGGCATTAAAGCAGCAAAGCTCCAGCACAGCTTTTCAAGCAAAACAGGGAGTTAAAGACAACAGAAACTGCACATGATGGTCAGGGCAGTTCACCCCACCAAAAATAATCAGAAATAAACACACGCAGGTGACTCGGAATGATCCCAGTTAGTACTGTTTTAGTGGCAATGAGAAACCAGTCTTTCCCAGAGCAGAAAGCAGCCGTTGCTGCACAATGTCTCTACCTGCTTCAGAGCAAGTAGAACTGGAAGCCTTGACACCCCAGTGTGGCACAAACACAGGCTGCCAGCTCGCAGCAGGGTGGCTGCAAAGTGATACCAAGATGAAGCTATGACAGCTGTGTGTGTTAATAAGGGCTCTTCAGATATGCTGCACAGCTCACCAGAAAACAGTCCTTTCTCTCGACCATTTCCCTCAGCAAGATCCATCACACGAAAAATAACATGAAGCTTTCACATTTGCTGTTGCCTGTTGTGATCCAAGACAGTCATTCCTTGTACAGCAACTTGTTATCACTCATTAATGGCATGGCACTCTGAGGGCATTTTACCCCTTTCTGTTTAGGTATGAAGCAGGAAAAGAAGGGAAGTGTCTGTTGTAGCCTGCTCCATCTAAACCCTCTGTGTCAAGCTCCCAAGAGAATCATCTTTTTTGTTGCCTTTTTTGTTGTTGTGAAGTTCAAAGCCTCTGAAAATAGACTGCAGTAATGGAAAGGCTGGCAGAATTAGCGAAGAATATTCTTAACGTTTACTTTATTAAAGCAAAACAACCAACACCAATGAAAATGGGCCACTTCATCCTATATATTTAGGCTCTGGCCCAAAACTGGAGTGAAAGTGACGCATAAATAGAGGCTTTGTCAAGAAGCAGTATAGCGTAACCTTCAGCCTCAGAGCAGGCTGTCCCCATCACAACAGCTTTGGCCAAGCTGACAACCAGCAGCTATCCCAACCATGTCTGCAGTGCTGCATTGTGGAACATACACCAGTTTCACAACTTTCAGCTTCCTCAAGCCAAGAACAGTATGTATATACCTAAGGACAGCACATGTCAGCCTGCATCCTGGTGATAAACAGGGCTGTCAGCAGTAATACAATAATTACAGTCAGGCTGGCAATCCCGTATTGTTTTGGAGCAAGACTTCCCAGGCAGAAGGCTCACTCCCAGCACCAGGCACACTCATCACCTGGCTGTGCCCCATGGCCCAGCATTCAAGAGGACAGAGGACCACCCACCACAAAAGACATACCACAGGGCTCTATCAGCATACAGCTGCGTTCAAGCATTACACATCCCATGTGTACTGCTATTTTGATCTCTCACCCTCCATCCTATACTTCCTTTGATGACCACAACCTCTCTGATGCAAGGTCAAATATATATTTGAAACAACGTGCAATAAATCAAGCCCAGGCTCCTGAACCAAGGCACTTATACACTCTTGCCATACAGACGACAAGTAAAGCAGCACCTTGGATCAGCTGCAGGACAACAGTCTTGTGCCAGTTGAAGCCTCAGCAAGTGCAGAGCTCTGTGGGATGCTACAACGTTGGTAAACATGCAGTATGTGGTCACAAACTGCATTCAGAGCCAGTCATACCAGTAATGAGTTACAAATACATATCAGAAGTTTGAGTTTGGACAAGCTGCAGAGAGAGATTTCAATTTCATATGCAAAGATAAAGTGCTTGAAGAGCAAGAGGTTAAAAGAAAACAGCACTAAAAAAGCCACCTTTGGACCCTGAGGAATATATAAGAGACAGAATTACTGTAAGAGAGAACTCGTGAGGTGTTTCAGAGAAAGGCATGCATTTAAGGAAGAAGGGAAAGTAGCTATCAGAGTGCCACTCTAAGGTTATTACACACTGAAATCCAAATAAATATTCAGGTTGTACCTTAACTGAAAAAGTAAGAATAATTCAGAGAAATTTTCCCAGCAGCTGTGCACAAGATTATGGAAATGGGTTTTGAGACAGTTCAGAAAAACCCACTTTACGTAAGCAAACCTGGTTTAATCCAATACATTTTTAAATGTGCTTATATTGGTTTAAGCTGCTGCAAAACTACATTAGATTGCTGGCTGCAGTATAACAGCTTGATTAACATACTGAAATGATGTAACCCAAGGTCAGACAAGGACCAGGGACTGCACAAGCGAGGGTGCCGGACTGGAAAGCCACAGGTAGAGGAGAGCAGGAGAACAGCCCTACAGCAGTGAACAGTTCCCTGGGCTTAGGCTCCCATGGAGTCAGCACTTGCTACCTTCTGCTGCTGCCCAAGCTTAACCACAGCAGGTTAAGGTGCCTACAGGGCACCACGGGCACTAACTTACCTCACTGCTATGGCAGGCAGAATCTACTGTTAAACAACATATAAGTCAGCTGAAGACTGCAGCAGAGATGTACAGCACGACCTCAGGGAAATCCAGGACTGCAGCGCTGTGCCTTTGTTCTGGCACACAGGCAAGATGAAAGTGGGTTTTAGTCATGGTCCAGCCATGGGCACAGTACTCTGAACACAGAGCTGGCCTCACACACCCCTGCTGACCTTTGCTGCTGGCTAAGAGCAGCCAGCAGACCCAAACCTCCCGGACACCTCCCATGCAAACACACTTGCAGCCCTGCCAGCCTTCCAGCAATGTTTTAGACACTGTGCTGCAAGTCACCTATTTTTGTGCTGTTAGTTGCTAGCTTTATTTGTAGCAGATCTCCTCAGTCACTGGCTTCACATATTATACAGCACACCACTTTTAGACCTATCAGTTGCCTCTCCTTAAAATTTCCCATTGTGGTGTCTTCCAGTGGCACAAAGTAACACTAGTGCCTACTCTACAGCCCGACCAACTCCAGTCTCTCTAGCCCCACTGCTGGGGCAGGGACCACTGGTAGGGGAAAAATCCCAGGAGGGGCGAGGGGAAGAAGACCGTGAACAAGTGCACAACTTCACACATTGGCAATCCCCAGCTGCCACCAATGAGGGTGTGCCTATGAGATATGTACCAGGCAGATAAGCATGCATAGTTTTCAAAGGAATCATAGTAAAGCTGCTTAACATCTAAATCAGACAAACAAACCTAATTAACAAAGTAAAACTAGAAGAAAAGCATTAGACTAATTTGATGCAGGTACCTAAAGCAGAGCACCAGTTCAGATGTGACTAGCAGTTTCAGTCACCAGGATAAAAATGCAAAAGGTATCACTGCCAATAAGCATTTATACTTTTCTTTTTCTACTTCCAGTGCATGTTTACTCTGTTCCAAGAGCCACATTCTGCCTTATTTTCATTTCACATGCACTAAAGCACTGTGCAGTATGTGGAGTGGGGGAAGAGGAAGAAAGGGGTATGTGGAAAGGAAGAAAGAGACCATTCTCTCCTCACTGAGTACAGGATTCAATAGAGTCAAGACTTCACCCTCAGGACTTTGCACTGTTCCACTGATCCTTAACCAGCTCCAACTTATGAGGCAAACCTGTAATCAGCCACACAAACAGCAAGAGGCAGACAAAGGTATTTTCTTGTCCCAAAGGAGAAGTTTCCCTTCCCTTTCCTTCTTCACAAAATCCCCACCCCACACGTCAGCAATAGATTGGGGAACCATTGTACTGATCATGGGGGCAGGGAGAGAGGGCAGCTGTATTAATTCATTGAGGACATACCCATAAGCTTGGCATAACCGTGGTTATTGCCCATTTGGTAGAAAGCCTGGAGGACATTCTGCTCATGACTTGCAAAAGGAGTGAATCAGTGCAAAGAGTTTGCACAGGTTCACTACCGAGGCAGCCTCTCAGCAGCCTTGACAAATTTAGGTCACGGGTACAGAAGTGTTGACAAACAAAACTCCTGCTGACACTAGTAAGAAAAGTTAACATTTCCTGCCCAAAAGTACACTGTAACAAAGCCAAACTGAAGTTTACCTTTTCTTGAGCTGACTTTACAATACTAACAACTTGTTTAATTTCTAGCTCGAGCGGTTCTGGCGGGCCATCTTCCTCAAATGTAAGCAACTGTGAATCCTAAGAAAGAAGAGAAAAACGGAAGCATCATTAGGTGATGAACCCATCGCTTGAAAACAAGTAATAAAAACACACTGCCAGTAAAGTTCCTGGAAGAACCGGAGACGGAACTGCAAATGTATGTCAAAACTTGTATGGATTAATTGCATGACACCTCACTACATAATACAGGGTAGAGCCTGAACACCTATACTTAGGACATAACTATGGGCCTAAATCATAACTCATCTTTCTCTGTACCAGAATACCAAGGTACGTAGCACAGTGCAGAGTGAAGCCCACGAGCAACGCCACAGTTCAGTGAAACTGCTCTTCTTGAGTAAGGATTAATCAGTGCTGCAGTTTTAAAAGGCGTTTTTGGTTTGGCCTAATAATACAGCTGCACTGCCAAAACCAAGAAAACCCAAATATCATCTTGCAGAGGTGAGGAAAGAAGCCTTCCCCTTCTGAATCCTTCCTCATGGGTGACGGCAGACAGTCATGACAGCTACTCAGTCTTCACACAGACAGCAAAGAAAAGACAGCTTATACCTGTTTTGGCAGTGAGGTCATGCTTTTAGAAGCATCAACACTCACATCATCCACCTGCTACCCATACCGAGCGGCCAGCGCCGCTTCCCTCGTCACCCAGGGCTGTTTTGCACGCAGGAATTTCATTAGCTGTGTGCCACTGACATTGTTCTGGGCGGCTGACAGCGGGAGGAATGCCACGCTGCAGTGCCAGGCAGTGAACTCATGGCAAGAGACGGCTGCAGCTGCTCACCCAGGGAGGGAGGGTGTGCGTGGCCCTGTCAAAGTGGCTTTGGTCTGCAGTCATGGATGAGAAGCTGCCGCTTGTTTCTAGTTACTTTCAGTTCCCAGCACCTGTGCCCAAGCTGTCTGGGCAATCCTCCACAAATACAAGGCAAACCTTCATTTATTAGCACAACCCATGCTTTTCTCAGCTGTGCTGTGCAATTTGAAAGGGCAGATGAGGTATTTTCTTTCTGCTGCCCTAACTTACAGTGATGTCTGGAAAGTGTTGAACTACTTTCCTTATCTTTCACACACAGGCACTGCCCCACTCTTCCTTCTCCCCCAGCCCGCCCGCTGAGACGTAAGAAGAAAGCTTGCGGGGGCAGCCAGGAAAGGAACCTCCTAAACCCAGGAAGAGGGCTGCCGGCAAATCCAGAAGCCTGAGTACATGCCGCTTCCGAGAGAGTTTAGGCTCAGCATTTTCCACTGACATGGAAAGGGTTTAGTCCTCAGGACCAGAAAATCGGTTTGCCACAGCCCCACCTAACCTCCTCGCCCTTAGACCTGGACATACACAAACCAACAAGCAGTATGGCACATGTGCCTTTTGGAAGAGGGTAGAATGGGATGGGAAGGGGTGGCACATTTTGTGCATCCATCCAGGCCCGGGCTAAAAGCAAACAGACCAATACTCGAGAAGCTGCCTGGAGGACGCCAGCCCTCAGCCTTACACTGGCATGCACGCAGGTTCAGCAAGGCCTAAGACAACACGAAGGAAGCCCGGCTCTGGGAGTTATTTGCCGAAGGATGGGCTGCAGGCCCCAGGCTGGCTCCCAGGCCAGGAAGTTTCCATTGTTTCCTGTTCCCCGCGCCCGAACAATGTTATCGGCATACAAGCCCCTGTCAGGGGCCACGGCTTTCACCCCTTTCCCCCTGCTCCCGCACATGTGCCCACTCCATGCCTCTGGCCAGCTCCTGTCTGCGAATTCCTGC
>NW_009922865.1:267-14842 GCF_000696875.1 Nestor notabilis | reverse complement strand
GCAGGGCTGCTTTGAATCTCCTCTCCACCCAAGAATTCATACTAATGCATGAATAAAACAGCTTCATCTATTAGCCTCCTTTCTGCTACTTTCCTAATAATGAAAAGGCAAAGGAATAGATTGTGATATCTTTTCTTACTTATAATCTGGCAAATCTCTTTTCCTTTAAGTAGTTTCTTTACTCTCTCTCCAAGTTATGCTTCACTAGCGCAACATACTTTTTATGGACAAATAAATGTCTCACAGTATCAGCTCACTATGCATCAGTTCCAGTTCCTTATTACCAGGTTCATTTTCTTTTCCACAGAGACATGCATAATTACATTTAGGCAGTTGAGCATCTATAAATCACCTATCATGTGGTCATACATTCTAAAATATTGACCTGCAATTATAATCCACCTCAGAACTTCATCCCAGTTATTTCTAGCCATCAAATCTAAGTCAAAAGTTGGCCAAATATGGATTACTGAAGCCTGGTTTTGGAAACAGTAATTTGCTATTCATTTACCTAAATCCTATTTTCAAAGCTATTGTGATCTCATCCCCACAGGCCTTCAAATTGATTTTTGAAACAATACTTAAATCACCTTTTCATCTGAGAAACATTTATTTGGTACTTAGTTCAGAAGCTGAGGTTCATACCGCCTTTTCACATACTGCTCTGTGCACTGATGTCATCTGCTCTCCATCCTCACTTCCTGCAGCAGGCTCTAATGCAACAGGGCTGGTGAGTTACTATTACCACACAGGGAATACAAGGGCAACAAATGACATGTTCCTGACACTTTCCATAAGCAATGACTAATAGCTTTTTAAATTATCAAAACAGTGACAAAAATAAATTATATTAAAGGTTACACTTTCAGCACCTCCTTATTTGTAAGTACAAAATATGCCCACATAATTGTATCAGCTAATTAACTACACAGTTATTCAAATGCCTTTTTGAGTACAGCTGCATATGCTCAAATGTAGATTTTTCATATCTGAGTGACTGGAAACATACAAACCAGAAGCCTGATGAAGATTTGTTTATTTAATCTAAAGGATATTGCATACTAAGTTACACATTCTAAATTTAAATTTTGCAAATTATTGTTATGGTATCCCTTTATACATTTGCATGAAAAGAATCATGCTTGATTCATTGTAAATAAATCTGGTCAGAGACTATTATAAAATTCAGAATGTGAGAAAGCTCCTACAAACAGAAGAAGCAAGTTACAGTTAACCTTCTATCTGTCCCTCTTTCTCATATAATCATTTACCTTCAAGGAAAAAAACTGATATCAGATTTCCTTTCGGTTTATTAGACTTCTTTCTTACTGCTAGATGGCATGTATAACCCTTAGGCTTACAGTTTACTAAGTTAACTGTCAGCACTTTTCATCTTCCCTCCACAGATTTATCTCATTTGATTACCCTTGGCATTTCTAAAAACTGTCAAAATTTGGTCTGCTGAAATTCAATACTGGTGCAAGATGACATAAGGACAGTCTATAACCCTGACAAGAGATAATGACAAATTTTGAGCACACCTCTCTAGTTAGCCTTGACTAGTCTTATTTCATCTGCCATTCAATGCCTAGCACTATAACTAGAGCATGCTATACAAACCATAAAACCAGAAGTCCATTCTTTTCCTAGACAAGTACGTATTTCTTTCCTTTTTCCAGTCAGTGAATAAATAAACATTTCTAAGGTTTGGTTCTCATCACTTTTACAATACTCCAACTATTTTGAGGGGAGTCACACCATCTGACTAGTTTCCATTAGGTAGATGGAAACTACCTAAAGATTATTTCTTTTCTTTTTTTTTTTTTCTTCAGGAGGATGAGGCCAGCAACTTTCATAGCAGACTACCAACATGCTGGAAAGTCAATTTTTAAACAAATCCTCTGTACACCTCCTGCTCTACTTTTTGCCCTGAGAATTAGTATTTCTCAATTCATGAACATCAGAAATAATCATGTGCTGCTATAAAAGGGCCAATTATACAGAAAAATAAAATCTGATATTTTTGTTGTATCTGGCCTTCTGGTTCTATTCCAACCACTTCACTCTAGCTGTGTCAGTGATGTACTACCATTTGCTCACCATCTCATGGCAGTGCTCCATGACTTCTTCAAGACAACTCAGAGCATGAGATCAAGCTTAATGTAGCTTCAAATGATAATAAAATGTGCAATTTGCCAGACCAAACACAACTTCTCTTCTCTTTCTACTAAGCCCCAGTCTCCTCCTGCCTGCACTTCCCCTCCAAGCCTGCAGAGCTTTCGAAGGCAGGAGGGAGGAGGCTATTCAAAGAACCAGCATGCAGGTATTTCCAAGGTGTGTCCACAGTTAAGCAAAGATTTTCCTTTGATTTTGTCCAGCTCAGGAGTGGACGAAATTTAATGGCCTTCCCCCCACATACACTCCAAAGATTCTTTTTTCTGCATTTTGTTACTTCTGAAATGCTTTCCAAATGTCTTCTCGGGGTTTGGCCTAAAACCTTGGTATGCTGCCTCCTAAACTTCTCCTCCAATATATTTTATTTGCCTTTAAATTGATAGTATCTTTCCACTTTGGAAAAAGCTTCAGTTAGAGGAACCATGAGATTCTCTATTTCCAGACCAAATCCATTCAGTTATCAAAAGAAAGAATTAGGTCTTCTACAACAGGAAGTTAGGGCACCCACAGAGGAAGCTGATCCGCTAAATAAGGAGGTGCCATTTTGCACAGTGCCTTTTCGGAGCTGAACTGCCATATGCTGCTGTCTACTCCTCCTTCATTTGCATCCTCTCTGCAGGAAATCGGTTCTGTGTACTTCAGTCCACCAGCTCAGTCTTCCCCAAGACGGTGTGTACTTTACACCTGGTATCTACTTGCAGGCTAATGCAAGTAGCACCCTGGGGTGCTGAAATATGTTTTCATCACTTTAGGCACCCTTGAAAGGAGCAAATGCATCTTTCCCACACACACTGCACCAAGTGATGCAATGGAGACACAGGCTCCTTTGAGAGTCCATGGCAGGCTGAGTCACAGACACAAAGTGGCTGACGGGGAGAAGTAACAGTCTCTTGCTCCATGTGTGATGCTGTCGTTTTGCTTCTGATGCCTTTTGAGTAGCACATGGGGTTGAGGAGGTGGAGGGAAGCCACAGTATGGCTCTGATTCCCTTCCTCTGCATCGAGGGAGCAGGGGAGACAGGCAGTAGGAGAAGAGCTAAAGCTCTTCTAGGCCCAGCCTAAATCTGTCCTTGTAACATGTCTTATAACAAAACGGCTTCACTATGCATCACTAAGACTGAGCAGTACCTTCTGTATAAAGGCAGGCTCTTCAAAGTGCTCTGCAACACCAGTGCCTGTAAGGAGTCAGGATGTCTAGGGCAAAAATATTCAAAGCTCTTATAGCTTGGTCCCTGTCTTCTCTAACCATGCAGGCACCCAACCACTACCTTCCCAGCCTGGCTGCATTAAACCTATTGCCCTCAAAAAACTTTGAAATGGAAGCTCTACCCAAGACCTCCCCCTCTTGCAACCCCACCTAAGCCTTCTCTCCTGCCACCTCCTGCATGATAGGTCACAGAAGGCACTCTGGCTGCCCGCCTTGTTGTCCCACTTAGAGGGACTTTGGCATCCCTTCAGACCCATCCTGCCTCCACAGAGCCCCAAGGACTTGTCTCTCTCTCTCACACCCCCATGCCTGCCACTCCACTCAGGAAAACTAAAAAAAAGGATGGAATTCAGAGATCAGGTCTCTTACTTCTTCCCTCTCTTCCCCCAGGAAGCAGAGAGACAGTCCCTCCAGGGAAAGGCAGGCCCTGGCAGCAGGCAGAACCGTATCAGAGTCAGTGCATGTAACGGCAAGGAAGAAAGCACCCAGCCTGAGACACAAACATACACTTCATTAACATGCTCTGTCTCATATTCTGTTAAAAATGTTTAGTTTCCTTTAGGACTATGGTTTTAAAACCTCTACTGCTACCACGTTGTTTGTTTCAGAGACACTTTAAGGCATGTCAGAACACACAGTAAAAAATGCAGATAGGAAATAAAACCTGATAAATGAAACTGCTTTTACATCATCACAAAAACCTAAACATAACTGTACTAATATCTTACTTACTGCTGTGCTGTTGAAAACCCACTGGTGTAGCAGAAATGTAACATGGGTGAATAAGCAATAGAAAAATGTTTTAAAATCCATCCTTGGATCCCTGGAAACCCATGTGTTTCATGGCACTCCAACACTTAGAAGCTGGCTCAGCTGAAATTACGAAGTGGCACGGGGATACCCATTTCATTATCACCTTCATTCATTATCGTCCATCCTGACTCTCACTCCATGAGAAGCAAGCTACATACCACCATCAATATAGTGCACAGTATCATGCTCCCTCTCGCCTTTGCCTTCTCAGTCCAGCCCCAAGAGTTTCTGGCAGGAGTGACACAGCTTCAGCCCCAAGAGTTGAAGGGAATACCCAGCTAAAGTCAGAGCACTGCCCTAGATGTTCAGAATCAGTTGTTTTCACTCTAGAGGGCAACTCAGCTCCCAGTTGCATGGCTCCAGCTCAGTGGTACCTCCTGAAGAAAACAGCAGGCTCAGCTCTGTCCTTTCAAAGGATTGAAGGCAACTACCCCTGAAGACCATTCCATTTTAATGGGACTCAGTGAGGTACCTGCTCACAGCTTTCACTCAGCCTTGGCTATGAGGCACCAGGTCAGAAACACTCCTGTGGAGGAAAAAAAACCCAAATGACAATGATGATGTCTAGTCTGGAGCATTTTCTGCCTTCTGCAAACAGGTACAAAGCCTGGCTGTATCTTGAACCTACACTAAAGATATCTATTTTCCTGCCTATTCCTACTCTTTCTAGTACTCAGCTGTGCAGGATGCAGAAAAGCTTTGGGTTACGCTACACAGCTCTGAAGTTGAGTAAACAGGGAGCAGGATGGGAGGGCACTGCAGAACAGATCCATTCGGGGGCTTGCCTGCAGTGCGCGTGCCTGGTGTGGGCAGCACAGAAACCAAACCTGGGGCTTAGGAGTTAATTCAGAAACCTCAAGTCAGGCATTGCTGGGCCTAGCTTGTAGGGACCTGTATCTTTTTTCAGAGACAGCCCTATGAATATGCAGCTGATGACTGTGAAGCCACTTTAGGTGGTTCTTTGAGACACCCGTTAAACCTGTGAATGGGTAAGTGAATGCACAAAATGAATGGAGGCAAAACTCATGCTCATAAAAACAGAGGACAGAAAATAATGCCAGATGTATGGATAAACAGCCTGAATGCTGCTGTTCTACTTTGACTTGATACCACTTAAAGTCAAAACACCAGTCTGTGCAATTTTACACTAACTTATTTTAAGTGGAAAGTGGATCATTATACTTATATCATGACTATTTGAACACATTTAATGGTCAGCTGAAATTCCAGTAATGAATAGCTCAAAGTCAGGCCACCTCTACTAGCTTTCATAAATGGAAATAGGACAGAAGAATCAGTAGCTAATACAACACAATTCACTGGAAGGTTCAAAGAACTTCACAATGCACAATCATGATGCATTCTGCTCTTCAGAGCAGTTTGCTCCTAAACCCAAACACTGCATTTTCATTTATATTCTGAAAATAAAGGGTCTGATTTCTTTTATACCTTTCTATGCTATTTAATATAACTGCGGCTGTGTCTCTTGCTTCATGTATTTGCACTGAAATCTCCAGTGATGCATAGAATAACTTAAAAATTGTAGAGTAGGATCTTTCTGTGGTAAAATTGCATATTCTTTTTTCTTTCTAATAACGGTCCACTTTTGAGAATGCCAAGAATGGTATAAACTGATATACTCCAGTGGGTTCTCGAGATTCATGGAAGAAGATAATTAAGAAAGTACAGCTCTCTGTCAGGACTGCAAATTATTTCTGTGAATTCCTCTGAGATCTGTACTCTGTCTCCTCAACAGTTCTGCCTGCAATTGAGATCGGTTGAGCCAAGAAAGGTACACAGGCAATAACTAGGTTATTGAAAAGGAAAGCACTATCAAAATCCCGTTAAATAGGTCATTATGCACCTCATATAGCTCTTGTGACAAAGTTCAAGGCAAGGATTGCAGCATATGATGCCACGACCCTGCAGAGATCTCTGAAATGATGATGGTGAAGAGTACTGGAAAGAAAGATGAAATCTATCCTGTCTAAGCTACTGCTAACACCATGAAGGCCAGGAGAGTGGTAATTGGCTTCTTTCTTTCTTCCAGGGAGATGTAATCAGAGTATAATCAGGTATTAACCTGCACAGCTCATGAAATGCACACGCCACCATTGAGCCTGCTGTTTATCTCATTCCTTGTGCTATTGGTAGCCTTCTGCGATAAACAATACCCTTAGTTTATAATTGGTTAATTTGCCCACATTTGAGAATCAGGCTGCTGCCATTATACATGACAAATTCCCATCTGACTTTGGTTTTTCAGACTGATACATGCATACAGCAATGTGCCCCCTATAATACTTTTTATAAGCACCTCAATAAATACAGTTCATTAAAACATATTGAAGTATGAGTCCTGGATCATGAAGTGATTTTCTCTCACTTAAGGTAAAGGTGGATCCCTTCATTTGAAGAATAAATTAATTCTAGATAATCTTAAAAAAAAAAAAAAAAAAAAAAAAGGGGGCGAAAAAATAATCCAGTATTTAGAATTGTAGTAAATTGTTGCATATGGAGCCATGTTTGATATGAAACAAAAAAGCATATTTCTGAGAAGCATGCACATACACATGTACAGCATTTGAACACATATTTGTCACAGTCACAATCAGAGCTTACAGAGAAACACAACAGTTATTAAAAATGATTCATCACTCAACATGACAAAGCATACAAACTGTGAGCTAGTAATTAGAATGTGTAAGATTTGATAAATAAAAGGTTTTTAAATGTCCTGGAAGGATCCATTCCTGAAACCCCTTACTTAGGTGAGCACATCAGCTTCACGACACTGATACATTCAGTAGGATTGTTTGTGTGAGTAAGAATTACTCATAAAGCATAAAGTCTGACAGGATTAGGCAATGAATGTAAACTCTTTCACAAATTTTTGTTTAAAGTTAGAAAAGAAAGAAAATCGTAAGTTTTACTCCTGCTTAGCCCAAGGGCAATACATTACCAATCCATGACTGAGGGGTTTAACTCCAGACCGTAGTACAAGTACAAAGAAATACAAGAACAAATATCTAGGACTGAGATGTGCTCTCATTTTACCCAGGTGGATCTGGACAGGCTCCTTTGATTTACCTCAGCATAGCCAAGAACATTTCCCTTCCATTTAGCCAGGCATTGCTCCCATTCAAGTCCTTCTGCAGCCAGAGGAAGCCTTCACAGCATGAAGCCTCATAAAACCACCAGGAGAGGCTGAACTTAGAACAAGGGGTTTAGGGAAACACTAAATTTAATACTAAACCAAGAAATATTTTAGTGACATTTACATTGAAGAATATACACACAAAAGGGGAGATTCACAATCTACAATTATCAAATGCTGGGACTCTCAAAAGCACAGAGGATATGCTGCTTCTACTCTCAGCAGCTAAAGAAAAGGTTGTGCATACTGTGCATTTTGAAGCCTCAAAGGACCTAACCTTTTGTTTCTAAATCAGAAGGTATAAAACGGAGCCTTATATTTCCTTCAAGATTAATTCAACTAGCCACAAAAAGACTTCGTACAGCAAAATGTATAGTGAAATGCATCTCTTTCATACATAACCCTGACCAGCTTCCCTAACCTGTATATATTTTCAAAGGTTTTCACAGGTTTTAGAGTCATATTCAGAAAGTCCTTCCTGAAAAACCTTTGATGACTTTACATTAATCTAGTAACATTAAGGACTTCAGCTCAAAGGCAAACCTGAATAAATGACCTTGAAAAACATAAGAGACAAGAACACAGCAAGATAATTATTCTAGGTATGGAACTTGTATAGCAAATTGACTGTATCTGGACTAGAACTGGTATGGCTGGAGCTCTTCTTGCCTTGTAGGCTGAAGAGTCCTAAGACTCTGATGTGGTACCATGACCTCCCCTTAGTCAGCAAACACAAACTCAGCTGAATGACGAGCTGGAAAAGATACATAAGACTTAGCTGGAAACTAAGACTTAATATATTACTGTGAATCATGCCATAGGAACTGCCTCCATGATTAAACATAGCAGGGTCGAGATTTTATTGTGTGCTTCTAGATATTGAAAGACATCATATAAATGGTATCATTCAAAGTAAACATACCTATACACATCAATAGAAACTACAAACAAGCCTCTTGCAGCTTCACTGACTGCTTAGGTCTGGCAGGTAAGACCAATCATTATTCTGAGCATGTGGGTAAACTTAGAACTAGGTCAGCGTGCATTATTATAAAACCAATTTAACTGCTCAGCTGAACAACAATGTCTTGCAGCCTGGAAAGATGGCAAAAGGTCCAGTAATGATAAGTGGTACTAGCCTGTCCATGGAGACACGTAACCAAGTCCCTGCCATCAAAAAATACCTGCAAATTCACCACAAGAAAAAAATTAAAAGGAGAAAGGAAGCATGAAATAAGAAAAGATGGTATCAATCTTGATGGTCTATCAGAATCTTCATTAACTAAAAGCACATTATAGTGATCTCCAAAAAGCAATCATTTCTTAAGTCAGAATTAGTAACTAAAATTTCTGAGGATCTGCTCTACATCTTGGGAAACATCTGTTTTTTAAACTACTTCCTCTTAACTCAATAACATTATCAAAGGCAGTTTGCGAGGAAAAGAATTCATTCTTGAGAACCAAGTAAAATTTCATTTTGGCAGATCAGAATAAAGTAAAATCCTAACCCATACAGGCTTTAGCCTTGGAATAATATTTGAAAAGCTCTAAACTAAAGACACTTGGTTTTCATTCAGAGTTTTGTTGAATAAATTTATATTGTGATTGCAGAGTCTTGATGGAGGCTCCAGCTTCCTGGCTTTACCAGTTGAACAAACTGCACTGATAATCTGAAGGAAAACAACTGTTTCTCCTGCTGTCCATCACAATCTGTTCAGCATGGAGTATTTAGGATTCTTGCACTTCACTCTAAAGAATTCAAAACCCCCTCATCTTCCCTCAAGCTCAGTCTATCCTTTATCCTATTATTTTGACCATTCAATGACGGTGTTGACAATGCACTTTCTCCAGCAATTGTTTCCATCTCATTTCCAAAGCAGGATACTCCTCTTTTTACAAATATAAAAAAAAACCCCAAGATCATTTTTCTACATACTGAAAAATCTGTCCATCAGTGTGCTAACCAATTTCAGGCAGCGAGCTGGTCTCCTGGCTGACATTGCTTCACACCACCCATGACCTCAACTCACTAATGGGAATCGTATTGCTTCCTTCATTCATCTACAACACTTGTGTGGTTAAATCAGCACATTCCTGTTGCTGTTGATGCTGAATATGGTATTCTTTTACTGTTGCTCAGCCAATTCAGTGTCGGTTCAGGTGTAACCAAATTTTGAGTTCAGCTGTGAATTAAATCATTCCATCTCAGACCAGTAACAGCCCAGTAATGCCAAACCCACCTGAAACAGGAGCAGTATATTGCATGGAAACCAGGGGTCATGATCCATGTACTGCTGAGCTCCATGGTAAGGGAAGGACTGAGAGGTAGGAGGAGGCGAAAGGGAGAGATGTGAGGTGATGCAAATTTTTACACCTTCAGAGTCAACATAGTGAGTAGATCTGCCCTAAGGGATACATACTTTCAGTTGAAAGAATAACCAAGCAGTATTTTCTTTGATTCGAAGCTGGTTGGATGTGACAAAGATTTAAAATCAATAGCTTAGGTCCAATTCTAACTGGAGAACTTAAAAAGTAGATGAAAATGAGCTTCCCATTTAGAATCCAGTTCCATTCAACACCCTGGATAGGTAAAATCCCAAAGCGCCAGAAATGACCTAAACTTGAAGAAGTTTTGAAGGTGTATTTTTCAGGGGTACAGGGCTAGGCACAGAAAATTATTCTCACAGCAGTGCCAAATCCCTGGAGGATGGTTTATCCTAAATCTGGCTGGCTTACTTCTCCTTTTTCCTTCATCTGTCATGCCTCTCCTTGAACATTTTAAAATTACAGATACCTTGTAATTCAGACAGTAGGGTAAATATGCATAAAATAACAACATGTGTGAGGAATTCGCTTCACAGCCAACATACAATGCCTGCTCTACAGTACATCTGAGAAACCTCATTTTCAGCTCATTCCAATGTGTCTGACTAGAAACATTTGAAAAAATAAACTCACAGGATGGCAAGAGCTACACATATGCAGAATGGCTCTTCTCAGAAAACAAACAGGTTTATCATTCATCTCTAAAGTTCCCAGGGGAGCACCTGGGATTTTTTTCAAATCCCACGTGTACCAAGCAAAGCCAACTTAGTGGTGGACTTGGTAGTATTAGGTTAACAGATGGACTCAATGTTCTTAAGAGTCTTTCCCAAACAAAATGATTCCACGATTCTATCATGTGTCACCACCCCTTCCCACCTGGGGAGTGATGGAGTTCAGACAGAGAAGGATATCACCAACACTCCCACAGCTGTTTCCACGGAGCTCCGATTCACTCAAGGGTGAGCAGTGGGCATCCTGGCACAAGACAACCCTGCACACAGAAAATGCTGTATCTTACCCATTATTCCTTGCTCAGTTGATATCAGCCTATTTATTTTGCTAATGGAGCCATTTATAGAAGGCTGAGACAAACAGTTCTAACTCAATTGTCAAAACCCCCCATACCACTAATATTTATAAAGTGCTTCTGTGTTCAGTCTGAACACTGTTTGTTTCATCAAAAAACACAAAGCTCTGAAAAAGAAGACAAGAATAATCTCCATAATCACCAGCATGTACAATTCTTCACCTTTTGGAACAACACTGAAAGGATACATTTTTAAAGCTTTATTGTTGTTTCATCTTGGTTGCTTTAATATTCCTAGAATCTTGAGTACAACATTTTTCCTTTTAAATGCTCATGTTCCTTCCCGTTTGTCTAATATTGATTTGCCTCCTGCCAGTTGTGCAGAACTCTAATTTAACATGCTTTAGTTGGATCCCTTGTTTCCAACAAACTTCACGAATGCTACCAAGAGAGCTCATAAAACGAAAGACACTAGTTAACCAAGTAGCATAGAGCATGGAGAACCATTATCTGTGTAGATATCCTGCAAACATAGTGGCTTAACATTTACTTTTACCAATAGCTGGCATCACAGTTAACAGTCTTAATTATCTTTATTTTAAATGTAGTTATTTAGAATCCTGAAAGACAACAAGAAAGAGATCATTTGAGACCTTTTCTACTCAGGAGTATGAACACATTAGAGTGACTTGATTCAATTACAGTAATTTAAACTGTTCCTTCAGTTTTCTGTCATTTGGAAAAAAATACCACAAACCTCTGATTTGCTTTAAAATTTTAGATTTTATCACCAAATTGTTCTGAGACAGCAAATATGCTGGTACAGCCTGAATGATTATCAAAGATGCCAGTTCCAGTTAAGAAGCTGGGAGACTTTATATTTCTCATCTTTTTCCAGGGCAAAAAAACCCAAATCATAAAGAGATTGTAAATATTTAATAAGAATAATGCTCCAGAAAGCACTGAAGGATTTAAAATGTAAAGCGCACAGCCTCGAGCACATCAGCTTTTGTTAAGAAATCACAGATGATTTTTGACTTGGTAAAGGCAGAAGGGCAGAGGGACTCTGGCCCCTCTCTCATGTTGAGTAACACTGGAAGTGTCTGCCCATCTGCTGGGAAGTCAGGGGAAAGCCACTTGTCTTGCATCAGCCAGTATGACCAGCATCAGAGTCTTCAAAAATGATATTTTTTTAAATTCTGCTCGCCATTTAACCACACTGCACAGAATCTTAGTTTGTCCTGGTATCTTAGACAGACTGAAAAAGAAAAAAGCAAGGAGCAAGGAAAAGGTCTTCCACAAGCAAGACACTGCTCAAAAAACCAGAAGCAACAGGGTACGACTTCCCTTTATGGTTAAACTGCCTCCTGAAATGGGATGTAGGTTCAGCTGTGATACAGAACAAGATTACACTGGGAAAGCAGTACAAAGTAACTCCAAGTTGTCAGGTTTAATTAATAGGTACTTAAAAAGGTCTGATGCAAACAAAGCATTAAGGTCCATTGATTATAAAAGGTGTAATTATCAATCTGATGAAGACATTAATCTAAGTAGGGAAACATGCAAGTCACATAACTCAAAACTGATGTCTTAATTAAGTAAATAAGCTACTCAATGCAAGGCACATGGCACACTGAATATTTAAAGAGGTACGTGGCCAGAGCTGATAATGGCTTCTTAATTTTTTAGTAGAGTTACAGAAAATTTGAAAAGAAACAACCTCAGTCCTTACCACACATATCTGACAAGGTTTCTGAGCCATCTGTGAGACCCATCAGTATCACAAATTTAGCACTCTGGCCTTTGACTGCCTATGTCATTTTTAAAACAGGAGAAAGGCTCCTTAATCACTTAAACCTTTAGAAAATGTTTAAGAACTTTCACTGCCTCCAGTTTTCTGTTTCTTCCCTTATTATTGTTCAAATTGAACATTTACTTTTATCATCAGCACAGTCTTAAAATGCTGCCTCTCTTCCTTGCAAACAATCTGAGGACACAGTAATGTAACATCCAGATTGTTTTTTCCAGCAATTGCTCAAAAGGTTTCCAAGCAATCAAATAGCTGTCTACATGCAAGCTTACAAGCTAAAAGCTATGCTGAGCGTTCAAAAGACAATACTCTGGAATAATTCACCATCTGGGTACTCCTACTCGGTACCAACAATGCACAAGGTTAGCACAGGTTAGCTACAGCACTGTCCATTCTGACCAGCTTTTCTGGCTCTAGGCTCTCCAATTAGACAGGTCTTGTGCTACAGAAGTACGAATGTTTCCATGATGTATCACAATCCGTCCAACACCAGCTTGATAACTGATCCTGTCTGACTGCAGACTGCACTGGGTTCAGTGTGAGGCACAATCCGGTTGCCTGTGAGAAATTTCTTAGGCTGTCCTGAAATCATAGACAGGCATTTAAAAGGATTTCTCCCAGAATCAAACGCAACAACAAAGAGAAAGACCATCACAATCCTGCCTAAGCAATCTGTTCAGCAAAGAAATGCAACTCCTCTCTCGTCTGTTTTATCATCATGGAGCTGCTAAAGGGAAATAAAAAATGAGCCACAAAATTTTAGGACTTCAAAACCAAAGCCACATAAACAAAGCAGGGCTTTATGAACAGGGCCACTGCTGATAGATCCAGGCACTATGAGAGTTACTCGTACACAGGGCTGTATGACATTAAAAGATGAGCTGAAACTTTCCTTTGCATGCTGTTTTAAAACCATTCTGTAATTAAGCCCAAAGAGATGACAGACATTTATTGACAGTTAATGCAGTGCTCCCACAATGTATTACTAGGCACAAGACCAGAGGCACAAGGCCAAGTACTGTTCATCTCCTAGTGAGTGCAGCCTGAAAATATCCGGTGATATTGCTAATATTCTTTAAAAAGCAAAAGTCTTGAGTTTTCACAGAAACTGATACACCGATTAACCCACCAAAATAAAAGTGTCATGGGAAAAAAAAAAAAGAAAGTTCACATAGTTTTTAACCCAGTTTCTCCACATGAGGAGTGATGTATGAAAAAGGACTGCCCTCCTTTGCCTTACCTCATGTTTTACTTTAGCAGTGTCAAATCCGATCTTTCGTGCTTGGCTAGAAACATTTCCAAAACAAGTGGGAACATCTATCAGCTTTTAATCAAGGTAAGGAAAGCGATGGGTCACGGGTTTCCCTCCAAATGGTCTCTTGTTTGTTTTAGGGAAGCCTTAAGAAGAGCAAATAAGAGGCTTGAAGTCCTCTGAGCAAAGCTAACTTCTTTCTCTCAAGGTCATCTTCAAGTCATTTAAGAACCACAGAAATAGCCGGGGGCGAGGGGAGGAAATAAGCAGACTCAGAAAGACACCTTTCGTTCTCAAATACGTTTGGTACTGCAGGGCGAACTAAAAACGAGCTCTCAGGTGGAGGCTTGCCACTTTTTACAGACCAAGCCAATCTTCTCCCCAGGAGAAATATGCGGTAAGAAGTTCTTGCAAAAGTAACTCCAGCACAAGCACGGCACAGAAAGGAGTGCTCGCCTCTCAGAAAGACTCCAGTGGAAGTGGGTCGTCAAAGGTCCTACAGACAAGAACCTTCTGCCCTGGACAAATCTTAACCCCTGTTTTCAGGGGCAGTGCTGAAGCCGGTATGTTAAAAACCGTATGGTGTAGTTCCAAATCGAGACAGACCCTTGGTATTCCTTCCAATTTATGGCCTGATCTTACTGAGAATATGCATTCAAATTTTTAGTAACACATTTAGCAAACATTAACTATGACTGATACGCATATTCAGAACAAATTTTGCTTAGGATCCAAACCGAAATTCATAATCACGTTAGCTACACATACTATGCCACAGATGTTGCAACCTGACCGAAGACTTAATTTTGT
>NW_009922865.1:0-236 GCF_000696875.1 Nestor notabilis | reverse complement strand
GTAAACCTCGAGGAAGACTCGGGAACCCAGCGGGAGCTCTGCCTAAGCGAAAACTACAGGATCTGGGGCTCCTGTGCAATTACGTGCCAGGGCACACCATCGCCATTTCACTGACAGCTCAATGCACCCCGTTTCTGTAACTAAAACGAAACGCCACCCCAAAAACCCAAGCCAGCAAGCAAACAGGAAAGTATTCTCAGGCAGTTCAGGCACAAGCAGACGCTGTGCCCTGTCAC
>NW_009922864.1:0-20161 GCF_000696875.1 Nestor notabilis | reverse complement strand
CAGGACAGCCGCTGGGGGGCAGCAGAGCGCCGCGGCACGGGGGGCCCCTGCTTCTCCGTATCCTCTGCAAGCACCCACCCTTGAGCGCTTCTGTCCAAGTGTTGAAAGGTGGCTGGTACTCGCTACTTTGTACTTTATCATCAGAGACACCATTTAATGTGAACCAGGTGAAACCGTGATAGTTCAGTTAACTCTGCCAGTAATTGCAGGTTTTGCTGCAGAAGTAAGGCGTGAAATACTTGAGCTTACAGAATTGTCACGCATCAAGCTTCCAGAACTGTGATGCATCCAGGCTGGATGTGGTTGTGGGCAACCTGATCTAGTTGAAGATGTCCCTGCTCATTGCAGGGCAGTTGGCCTAGATGACCTCTGGAGGTCCCTTCCAACACAAACTATTCTATGAATTTATGATTCTATAAACTTTTTATTCGGTGTGATACATCATACTCTTTTGCTTTAAACTGGGGAAGATGTTTATACACCACTGGTGATACGTCCATGAAGGCTGTGGTGGTTGGTTTCTGCTATACATTAATTTCAAGTAAGACAAATAAGAATTTGTCTCTTCCAGATTCAAGCAGTATGGACAGAGCTGAAGATTCCACTGTTTCCCCTTCTGGCTATTATTATGAAGATCAGTGGAGGTCCAGAACACACTGGATCCATCATTTTAACAACTCTGATGATATAACCAAGTGCTTGCAAGGAAAAGTAATCCACTTGTTTGGAGACTCTACGATAAGGCAGTGGTTTGAATATCTGACAGCATTTGTTCCAGGTTATTTTTTTTATTTTTTATTTTTTAAATTTGGTTTTGTCCTTAAAGAACTTTGCAAAGTTTTATTTCTAACATCTCAGACACAGAGTTGGTCTTGCTGAATGACAGTGACAACATAAAGGAAGAGGAAAGACAAAACATTACTGGGAGTCCTGGTAGATAGGTAGTTAGTCAAATGTTAGAGCAGACTCTGGAAGCACGTAGGCCTTGGAAATGGGGCCACAAGGTGTCTGCAAATTTGTCCTTGTCCACGTTTCACCAGTGAGGACTGCTGCTGTGGCTGTGAGTTAAGGGGGCATGGCAGAAATCACTTAGGGTTGCTTCATAAGGCCTTACAGCATCCCAGTCACACAACTGACTTTGCAATGATACTTTATTCCATCCAATGACTTCCATTACTGTTGACTGGTTTTGAGCCCTTTCTTGTACTTTACTTACTTTAGCCTAAGTAACACAATTTCAGTAGCCAAATAGATATTCCTTTCTCACCTCTCACCCCTAAAGTGCTTAAATTGTGTTGGAATACAGACTTTGAGACTCCTTAATGTCTGTAAGTTGAAGTAATCTTTAAATTTAATGGAGTCCTAAAGTCGCCAGGAGGATTCCCATGGGCACTGGATTTATAGGGCAACAACTGAAGGAGTCTATTTGGAAAATATTTTTTATGAGAGAGAGAGGAAATATTTTGGGAAAGGCATGGACAGCCTTGTGAAGTTGAAGTGTGCTGTCTTGCAGATTTCAACACCCAGAAAAAACACTGAAATATGCAGCTGGCACATGCATGACACGCATCTTCTGTTTCATTTTAGAGTTCTCAGAAGTATGCTCAGATTTCCTTATCTACTGCTGCTCTTGCCCTGTGTTCCTAGTATCTTTTTGGCAGTGTTAATGTCTTATACTGTCTTTCACTAATGCTTGCTCTTGGGTTTTCAGATCTAGTGGAATTTAACCTGGGGAGTCCTAAGAACGTGGGGCCTTTCATGTCTGTGGACCTGAAGCACAATATCCTACTGAAGTTCCGCTGCCACGGGCCACCCATTCGCTTCTCCACAGTCTTTAGCAGTGAACTGCGTTACATTGCCAATGAACTGAATGGCATAGTGGGTGGGAGAAACACAGTGATAGCCATAACTATATGGTCCCACTTCAGCACTTTCCCTGTGGAAGTGTATATCCGGCGGCTGAGGAACATTCGGAGATCAATTATTCAACTGCTGGATCGCAGTCCCAAGACTTTAATCATCATCAGAACTGCCAATGTTCAGGAGCTTGGGCCAGAAGTGAGCCTCTTTAACAGTGATTGGTATTCCTTTCAGCTTGATTCTGTCATGAGGAAAATGTTCTCAGGAATTGCTGTGCACTTTGTGGATGCTTGGGAGATGTCTCTGGCTCACTACCTGCCACATAACTTACACCCAAAAGAAGTAATTGTTAGGAATCAAATAGATGCATTTTTATCTTACGTATGCCCTTTGCAAACTTAGCACAAGTAGGTATCCTTAAGTCATCTTTTGGTATAGCTGAAGTAAAGTTGCTCTTTGTCGGAGCGATCGAAGTAGGCTGGATGGTATGAAAGAGCTCTGGTTATTGTACTTGCATGCAGTATAAGTGGGTGGCCTTAACTCGGGGTAGCTGTGAAGAGGAGTTGATTGTTCAGGCCATATCTTCCTGCAATGCTGATTCCTGTCAACCTTGTTATTCATATCTGAGATTATTAGAGAGCACTTTAAATTAAATTGACAGGATTCAATAAGAAATTACGTGGGTTATTAGCTTTACTAGTTGTCTGCACTGTATGCTTAATCCATATGACACTGATTCTATTGTCAGTCTAGCTGCTCAGAACTGTGTGTGAAGCCTGGGAAAGATTCTGGAGTGGTCTTTCTTTCAGTGTTCCAGAGTTTGAGGGACATAGCTCTCCAGCTGTATGTCAGGGGAGCACAGTGTCTGTTTTTGTTTCAAAGTCTTAATTAGAAACATGAAGGGAGTATACCAAAATCACTAATGTCAATCACGGAAGCACAATCAAAATAACTATAGTATTAAGTCATCACGAATTTGCTGAAATATAATAGAGCACACTAGTTAGGCAACATTGGTGTTTATAGATGGCTGCTAAATAATGCAAATAGCCAGTATTTTAGCTTGATATCCTGTACTACTGAATCTCTTCTGAGCTTTGGTATACCGTCTACTTCTAGATTTATCTGTAATGGAGAAATGTGTATATTATGACCTCAGAGAAGACACTGTCTCAGGCAGTTTCTGCAAGTTCAAGTTGCAGGCTCACTTACTTGAAGCATTTGCTAATAAAAGTGTTTCCCTTCCCTGTAAGGTAAAGCTTTTCACTTATGTTCCTGCAAAGCATCATTCATATGTTGTGTCTGCGTGGAGAAGCTAAGTGATGTGAATGCACTTGATGTTTGGCAAGGGTAACAGTAACTGGCATGCAGTAGTGTCCAGGCCATGCTGTGATGCCCCTTCTGATTTATTCATGAGCTTCACTGCTGTCAATATGAAAGTTCAAAAAAAATCACACCCAAAAGCTAAGCATACAGGTTGCCCTTCATACAGGTGCTTGGCAAATATCTGTGGTTTTGCTAGTGTGAAAGCTGGTGGCTCTTGGGCCTCTTGGCATGGTGGTTTTTTGCTGCTCACTTGATTGAGTCTGTCTATAGCTTTAGTTAGTACCACTTTGAAAATTCAGCCCCTAAGTTAAGCAGGAGTGTTCCATGACGTCTCATTTCTGGACCCACTCAGGTCAAAGGTTGTCTTTACCATTTGCCTTACTGAAAAATGTGTCAGAACAGTAGAGGAGTGCTTCTGAAGCAGCTCATCTTGCTTAAGGAGAATATGAAAGCTGAGTCTTTGTGAGCAAACAGAAGATTAATGAGGCAAATTGGTAGGTGGCCCAGAGTGGCATAATTGAAATGTCATATTAGAAACATTTTACTCTTTGCCAGGTTTGCTGCTATGTTAGGGAGGTTGTCCTCATATTGCTGGAGCCCCAAGAGAGCTACTGCTACTAACTACAGGAACAGTGTTTTTATTCTGTTTATTTTAAAGAACAGCTGAAAACTGTTTTAAAAACAAATGTAAATGCTTTTAGGATGTAAAAGTGTGTCAATATATCCATCTAGAAACTTACCAATTTAAAAATGTTTAAAAATGACTGGAGTTGCATACACTGAAATAGCATTTTTACTTAGCTTTTCGCATTAGAATTAAGGAGGTCCAATTTACCAGTTCCTACTGACAACTGCTTCACATAGTGTTTGTCCATGCATTAGCTTTAGGTAACTTTTTTTTTACTTTAATGTGTTAATGGAAATTTATCCTCTGCTAAAAAGAGACCACAGTAATTCAGGTCTGGAAAGGTAAACCACCACAATGCAAAACGACTTTTCAACTTTTCCACATAGGTTTTTTTTTTTTAAGAATAGAACGCTTTCATCCTGAATAACAAATCTATCCAAATAATGTTAATGAAAATAAGACTTCAGACTTTCACTTTGAAGGAAACTGCTTAATTTGTGGACTAACCATTTGGTTTTCCTCATAAAGCCATTATCATGCATCAAAGTGTTGTGTCGGCGTGTTTCTTCGCTGAATGTTGTAGTGCTCACCATGCTCTTTAACAGCAGGTTTATATCGCTGTTAGCTTCCAAGAACAGATAGAGAAGAACATATTTTTTGACTGTTTTGACAACTGAGAGAAGAACAGGGTTGCTATTAGGAAAGATGTCTAATTGCCTTCTGGTATAACCTCTCCCTTTTAGATTAATTAGATTAATTTTTTAATGACAGATGAACTAACTTTTAGGAAACGTACTTGATAGAAATTGCCAGTTCGTTTGGAATGAGGACCAGTAATTTCTTTGGGCTCTGGAATAGACAGGGAGGACAAAGGGAGAAACTGAGGCTTTACTCATGTTTTAAGATGAAGGCTGGGGAAACTGTGGTTTTATATGTCGTTCAATTGAACTATAAAGAATTTTTCATTTCTATTCTTGTCTTGTTACCAGTTGCACCAACTGTATATGTACTGTTTATATGGAAGCACAGAAGCAATATAATATTTTTAAATGGGTTTCTTTAAACCTTTAAGCTTCTAAATGGATTTTAATAGGAATTTAAGAGGTTTGTTATTTTTCAGGTTACTTAATATGAAACAGGACTGGAAAGGAATTTCTTGATTATCAGTTAAACGTCTTTTTACATGTAAGAATTTATTTAAAGAGATTTTTTCAAAGCCCCACCTTCCTTTTCTTTCAATTTTCTTCACTTGAAGGGAAGAAATTGTATTATTTTCTAATATTTTCATTCTTGTCCTGAGCCTTTTGATTATTAACCTTTCAATACAGAGGGTTCCCCCCCCCTTTTAAATTTATTTATTCAAATCAATAAAGCCCAATGAAGAAGTATTTTTATGGTGTTTATCAGAGGATTTCAGAGCAATCCATTTATAAAATACATAAACTCCATTTTATGGATTAGACTGATATAGGGTGATTTTCTGCGCCTGGTATTTTGAGAGTCTTGTTTCTCATATCTATCATTAAGCTGATTTTTCATTCTAAAGATTTAGTAAAAACATTAGTTCAATTGTTGGTGAAAAGAGAGGATAAAAAGCAGAAGTTTCCCTTTTTTCAGGCTTTCAGTTGCTGGTAATTCCATCTGCTGTACAGCACTATTTCTTTACGAGATTCAATTTACCATTTTTCATTGTTTTACTTGTTAGAGGTAAGCTTTTAAAAATGGGAACTTTGCTTACTAGAAGGGACTGTAGGACTTTTTATGTACTTTTTATGTATAGGCAACAATTCCATGTGTGTGTGACAAAACCGAAGATTTGAAGTTAATTCCTGGAAAGGGTGAGGGTACTGGGGTTCTGTTTTCATTTTTGTCCTGGGTTCAGCTATAGCAGTCATTTTTTCTCCTTCTTAGTAGCTGGTGCAGTGCTGTGGTTTTGACTTTCAGTCTGGGAACAATGCTGATAACACCGATGTTTTTAGTTGTTGCTCAGTAATGGTTACTCTGACCAAGGACTTTCTCAGTCTCATGCTCTGCCAGGGAGGAGGGGAAGCCAGGAGGAAGCAGAGACAGGGCACCTGACCCAAACTGGCCAAAGGGCTATTCCATACCACAGCACGTCATGCCCAGTATATAAACTGGGGGGAGTTACCCGGAAGGCCCAGATCGCTGCTCGGGTCGGGCTGGGTATCGGTCGGCGGGTGGTGAGCGGTTGTGTCCTTTTCCCTTGTTATTCCTCTTATCATTATTATTGGTAGCAGTAGTGATTTGTATTATACCTTAGTTACTGGAGAGCTGTTATCTCCACTCGTGGGAGTTACATTCCTCCAATTCTCCTCCCCATCCCTCCGGGAGCGGGGGGAGGAAGGAAAAGGGGGGGAGTGAGCGAGCGGCTGCGTGGTTCCAAGTTGCCGGCTGGGCTTGAACCACGACAATTTTGTTGCAAAGGTGTGGGTTAAAATGTTGTTCCACTCATGACAGTTTAAATAACATCAGAAAACTTCAATCACAAATGTGTATTTATTGTTTAAAGCACTTAGTTGTTAAGTCCAGATCACTTTGTGCTTAGTCTATACTCATGTATTTAGACTGTCTGGAAGTCTCTTGTTATCTGTTGGTAGCAGAGAAGGACTCTATATCTGTGTGTTAGAGAACTTGTTTTCAAAAGGTTTTTTTTTTTCGTGTATATTATTGAAATGTTTACAATACAAATAAGGCTCTAACCTCTTATTTCCTGATGTCATCAGAAAAGCAATTGAAAAAGCCAAAAAGCTCAAAGAATAAGAAGTTCCTAATAAAGAGGGCAAGTTTAGTTAAACTGTTTCATCTGATTTAGTCTCAGTTTATCCTATTTGCTGTAACCCCACATACGTTATATTTTTATAGTTGCATAGTAGTTCCCTTAGTTTTACCTATTACATTTTTGCCCTGTGTGTAGGGCAGAAGTTTCACATTATGGTTCATAGATTAAGATCACTTAGAAAAGTGATTTTATTTTTTTTTTTTAATTCTGATGTGTATTTGATCTGTGCAAGCCGTACAAGCTTGACGTGAGACTTGGAGCTGAAGTACACTGATGTTTCCTCTTGTCAGTGTATCAGGCCTGACACATAATAAAAGCTTGCACATAACCTGGCCTTCCTTTTTTGAGTGCTTTTGCAACGCAACCAGCCAACAGGAAATCCTTAAGCCACTTCAGTTAAAAAAGCAGTGTGAAGGACAGGGCAGATGCAGTGTGGTCATTGCTTCTCTGGGTTATGAAGAGCTTTTACTTTAATGGAATTAAAATTGGGGAGAGAACTGTCTTGTAAGTCAATAGGTCTGTTCAAGGCCCATAGGACACCCCATGCATCTTCCTTAATCTGGATCTTTGAGTCGTTCGTGGAATGTTAATTCACTGTGGTGCTTGTCACTCCGATCTGAATTCTCAAGCAATATAACCTGGCTCGTATCTAGGCAGTGACTCTCTAAAATTCTGTCCAAATTACTGTTTTTTCCTTCACTATTGGTGTTACAAGCCTCTTGCGGAAATATTCAACAGCCTTTTGTGGTGAAATCAGCAGGTCTGCTTTGAGAGTCTGTCGTCGTGATTTGCACAGGAACTTCTCTGCTTGGAATGGGAGAGGGATTTTGTGTGAGGATGCTAGAGAATTAAGAGCATGTAAGTTGTTTTTATGAGTCCCAGGTGCAGTGTGAGCACACCACTAAATCCAGTTGCAAGTACAACATAATAGATTAGCGAATCCTTAACGGATGTGGCCAGAAGAGGGCTTTGAGGCACTGAAAAAGAGCCGGGGATGACTCACATGAAAAACATAAGCCACGATATAATAGCCTTAGTGGTGGTTTGTTTTTTAACTCCTGGGTATTTTAAAAAACTCCTAGCTGTATTTTAAAAACAAATGTCATGAATGCCACTGGATGAAGCTCTTTTACTTGAAAGTCAGTTTAGAGTGAAATTTAGTTGATGACATAGACATTGATAACTTGGTAATTCTCAGATTGGCTTAAGATTGTCCTCATTTTTTTTTTTTTTTTTTTTTTTTCCCCCCCCTAGGTATTCTCTTATATCTGATTTCTCTGCTCACCTCCTCCCTCCACCCTGAAGTCACAAAAGGATTCAGAGGGATAAACTTTACTGGGATACAACAGTCCATCTCAAGTCAGTTCTTCCTGCAGTGTAGGAGGTTTAGCAGACTCTGTGGTCTGACAGCAAGACCATGCTATGACAGTCACTGTTGCCTGGTTCAGCCATCCATTGAATATTTTGTCCTGCCCCTCCACTTGTTATTCTCTCCCTTCCCTGGGCAGCTCTGAAAATAGACAAATGCTTTTCTCCCGCTGCCCTCACACTTGGGCCCTCTATAAAAGCCTGTTAGTTTTTGATATAGGGCGCTCCCTTTTCACTCTCAATCTCTGCTGCAGGTTGTTTGCAACGGTCAGGACTGGTTATATGACAAGCACTTACTGCTCTGCCATGGTGTGGCAGCCTGTTCTGAAGGACCTTGCAAAAGAGCTTCCGGTGGGATGTGCCCATTGGAGTTTGGGAGGTGAGAGGCATGGCAAACATACCTGCAGTGAAAGAGCCATGACAAATTCATGTGTTTTTTCCCCTCTCACCATCATGTGCTCAGTTCTTTCCATTCCTTCCTACCCTCTGGTTTTCCCTGGGCTGCGTGAGTCATGCTTTCCAGTCCTGTCTGCCCTCTTTCTCTGCCTGAATCAGCTTGTCTGAGGGATTTTGTCACTTGCTGCTGGCAAGGCAGCCATTGCTGTCTTTAGCTGCCTCTTCCTTCTAATGGTTTCTTCTCTTTCTGCTCCACGTTTGCAGTTTTTGACCCCTGTATTTGTATTATTATTAGCTTCTGCTGCGTCTCATTTTTGCCTTTGCTTTGATTAGTAAAAGTAGAAAAAATGTTGCTTTAAGAAAAAAAAAATACTGTCATAAAAATGCAACAAAAAACATTCGAGCTCCTGTAGCAAGCAGATATTACAATTATTTTATATAATATAAAATGTGTCCAATATATATGTATCTTTCATTCCCAACAATTTCATGTCTGCTGTTTGAAACGTAGGTTCTCTACGTCATCAGATGTCTTCCTGATGTTCTGTTGTCCCTGTTCTTCTGTGCAACAAGTATTGCTACAAGAATACTTTTTTTTCTGACTGAAGTGATGACTCTTCACCCTGCCCTGTTGTACATCAGCTGTTCGGCTGTGGTGTTGTTACTCTTCCCTTCTAGTTCCCAGTTGGTTTCTTGTCATACTTGGATTTTCCTTTGCTTTGCAGCAGGGATTGCTTGTTTGCACGGATGACTGGTTCCCAGGAGGGGCCTGACCATTCACAGCAAATGACAAGTGCTCCCCATAGCTTTAGGAGCCAGAGCACCCTGATGGAGAAGCTGGATGAACTGAGTGGTGCTCCAAGTGCTGCTCCTACTGCCCGTGTCTGTTGGGTCATACATGCCCCTCTGTGGCTGCAGCCCCTTTTCTTTGCAAAAGAGACATCTTGGTACCTTTTGAAGGCACCCAGAGGCCTCATGGGTCCCTGGTGGCAGTACTTGTTACTCCACAGTTGCTGTGAGAGAGAGCAGGGCACAGGTCTGGCTGGGGCAGTGCCCTTGCCATGTGTTGGACAAGACTGAGGGCTGCAGGCCTTCAGTGAGTGAACAATCAAATACCAGGCCTGGCTAGAACAAACTGCCCTTATTTCAAAGAAAAGTGTTGATCCCATCAAGATTATCAATTGAACATGTTCCTGTGATACACTACATCTGTGAACAGGAAGATGGAGCCTACGCAATGTTTCCTGCCTGCAGGGAGAAGGTTTCAAAATTACCACCTTTGGAAAGGAGATGATCTCTCCTACATCCTTCCTGCAGTTTGCTGAGGCAGGGCAAGAATAGAGTCTGAGAGGGGGTTGGTTTGGTTTTAACATTTAAGTTCCAATGCAGGAGGCAGGGGGATAGGAGGTTCGGTGCTTTTACTGTGCTGGTGCCAGCTACTGTGAGCCGTATGCGTTGACTGTGCTTGGGAAAAGGTACCAAAAGGCACTGCAGCCAAGGGGTGTTTGCTCTGAGAAGATTTGGGTGTCCTGTCCTTGCTTGTTGTGTTTTATAAGCATGGAGAATCCTGGCCTGTGCCACTAATGAAAGGAGAAGAAGCAGGAGTGCAATTCAGATGGATCTGCTCACTTTTTAGGAAAATCCTGGAAACTTCTGCACTGCTGAAGGTTATCCTATCTCCTGGAGAAGGTGCCTGTTTTACACCTGATACATCTGTGACAAAGGGAAGTATATCGACACCCCCTATTTTAATGAGACTTCTGGCTGTATGGAGCTTTCAGATTAACGCTAGCTCCTGTGGAGCTCATCCCAACCTTCCCGAGGGCAAAGTCCCGCTGAAATCCAGGCAGTCACTGAGGAGACGTGTTTACCTTGCTCCACCTCCCAAAGGCTGGAGCTGCTTTTTCATCTGTGGATGCTGCATCTCTCTTGCTTCCTATGTGACCACTGCACAGACACCTGCTTGTCCAGGTTATCCTGCAGTGGCAAGATAGAAAAAGGCTATGAGACCTGCAGCTTAGCTGCTTGCAGCCATACAGGCAGCACGGCTGGCAGGAGGTGGGCAAGGAGAAGAACCTGACCCTGCCAGGAACGAAACCCCACCACACCGTACACTCCAGATTTTTCTTCACCCCCCTTTATTGTACAGCCCTTTTCGTTGTTCTTGCTGTGAATCTCATATCAGTGACTTCTAAACCCTTTTTTGGCAGCATTACACCAGCCTGGGGTTTCCTGCCACCCTCTTTGGCAGGGGAATGTCCCTGCCAGGGCTCACCCTGCCCGGGAAATTCCACCACGCAGAAAAAGTCCAGGGAGCCATGTTCACACTGCCCTCCTCCTCCACCCTGCCGCTTCCTCTCACATGGCGTAACATCCCCCCTTGCCCTAACCAGCGCTGAAAGAGAAGTGGTGTGTGATCGCTGCAGTAAAGGACCCTGTGCTTACTCAGCCGGGACCTGTGATAAACCTGGGGTGCGGGGGGTTGTTCAGGGGGCCTTTCTTTTTATACGTTTTTCTCTTTGTGACCAGAAAGCCAGAGTAAGCAGGACTTGGGGTGGGGGGAAGTGTGTGTGTGTGTGGGAGTTTCCTTGCTGCTGCTTCTCTGTTTCATACCTTAAAACCTCAGAGGACCTTTTCAGTCATTCACACAGATGTGGCCATAAGGAATGATCCGACGCCAGTAAGGCACAAAGAACTGGCTTCTTTGCTGTAGAGCTAATCCTTCGACATGCAGGTACACTGTTATAATTTAATTTGATTTATTGCTTAAAACCTGTAAGTGATGGGAACAATATTGGTTTCTCATTATTATTTTTGGTTTTTTTTTTTTACTTCTAATAGCCTTGCAAGTGGCTTGTGCTATAATTGTCTGTGCACACGGTTGGGTATGGAAGAAAGGCTTGATTTTGGGAAGGTAATGGGTGATAACCAAGTGTGAAGAAACTGCAATGAATGGTGGGATTTTTGAAAGCCCACAGTGGATCCAGTGGCAAAACACCACTAAATAGCTTAGCTGTTCTGGGCAATTTTTCTGAAACAATCTTTTTTTCAGGGAAGGATGTTAAGATGGATTGGAAGCTAAGCTAAGCTCTGGGAGCACTGAATGGAAGAACATTTTCAGTGGAAGCAGGTGTTTTGTATAATCTTGATTACAGTTTCTTTCCAGGCAGCTCATCAGTAGTTCTGGAATAGCAGAGTGTCATCATCATCTGAGCCTGCCAGCTTCAACAGGATAAGAGTAAATTGCCATGGTGCTGTGTGAGACAACACAGGGAAGCATGCATAAAAATAGGGATCTATGCCTACTTTCTTACAATTTAGCAAAATATCTGTGGGAATGAAGAGAAGTAATTTTAATTAACTTAAACTTGACTTTAAAATTTGTTATGCTAAGGGCTTTATTAACCCAGACCATAAACTTCTTTTCAATTGCTTGGTGAGGGTTTTGCTGGCTTACCACATGAGGTTGATTATGCAGCACCCTGGTTCATTACCCGTGCCCATACTGGCAGGCATGAAGGCAGCTCAGCACTAAGCTTCTTGCAGGGGATACAATGTGGTCTGGGTTTTAGACCCCCCAGATTTGTGGGCATGTTTGTACCATGATGTCATTGGAGACTTGCGTGTGGCTGGGGATGAGTGGTTTGCAAGTACTTTAGATGGAAGCCAGGTATTTTCAGCTGGGACATTGTGGTTTGCCTGGAGGCACACAGGCGCAGAGAAAGGGTGATACCCTGGGCTCTCCCTCAGCCAGACTGGGTGACCAGGGGCAGGGGCGAATGTCACCTAGGGACATTGGGAAGAAGGCCATATATCTGCTGCAAACAAAACTCCAATATCAGCTTGGTTCCCAAGGCAAGTGATTTATTTTTTTATAGTTAGATGTTTTATTGATTTTTCTTTACATCAAGCCTCATGTTTCCCATTGTGTTTAATGGCAGTGGATAGGCAGAGTGTGTGTGTGTGGAGACAATGCCATCTGCCTTTGGATGCCGGGCACCAGCTGAGCCCTGGGCTGCCTAGGGAAGATGAGCAGCCTCAGCCCTGCACCGTACCCTGCCTACATCAGAGCCCTGCTGCTGCCTCAGAGGTGGTGGTTGGGATATCATCATCATCATCAACCAGCTGCTGGAAATGGGCTTCCGGCAGCTGTCCTGGATGCTGGGAAGCTTCCCTTCTCACCCCTGGGCTGCCTAATGCAGCAAGCACAGCCCCGTCTCTCCCCTTGGCTCTGCCTTGTGCTGCAGCCAGGATGGTCTGTCCTGGCTTTGCTTCTAGCCCTGGGGCTTTCAGGGGACAGCAAAATTCAATCCTGCTGGTGCTGCTGAGAAGCCCCCATGTGACTTTTCATGTTCCCAGTCACAAGCTCCTGAGACAAAACGTGTGAACAGCTGCCTTTACTCTTGCTTTCTTCTCAAGAAATTGGCAGAAAATTAAAAGGAAACTTGAACATCCATGGTCTAGTTTCTATGAAGAGCAGCGTCCTGTCAGACAGGATGTGTCTGGCTTCAGCTGGTGTCTTTTCCCAGCTAGGAACTGGAGGAAGGAGCCAATGCCTGGGAACAGAGCTTTGCACCATGCCCCACCAAATCAAAGAGTTTATTTCCAACTTTCTTGATGTTTTATGCTAACTCGTGCACAGTTTACTTATTACAGTAAATTTGTCGTTTGTCATGGATTTCTTTCTAAATGCGTAGCAACTGGCTGTTAGAAATTTGGTTTCTTGCTTAGAAGCAAGAAAGAGCACAGTACCCTTCTCATTATATTAATATTCTTTATGCAGACATAGCACATCTGTGGTTGAGACTTACATGGCAGAAAATTCTGACCCACAGATGGAGCATTGTTGTCCCAGAACACTTTTAACTGAAGATAAAACCTGCCCCAGTATATGCAATTGATCCCAAGCACAGGAAAGGTTTTGTACTTCTGCTTGGAAGCAACCTAACATTTTCCCTGCCATAATAAAATTTCACTGCCTTGGTTTAGGTGCTTTTTCTAAATGAGAAAATTTCCTGTTTATTGATTTTTTTTGTCTGACTAATGGAAGACAACTCTAAAGCTGACTTTCAGGACTTTCCCAAGGTCAGCCAGCTATGTTTTGAAAGCTGGAATTTCTCTAGTGAATGGAAGTCTGAACTGAAGGCATTTAAACTTCAGAAACTGGAAAACACAGTGAAATAAGATCAAGACATAAGACAAGGGCATTCCCTTCAATGATCTTTGCAATGTTAACATGGTACAAGTGTCTTTTACCGTGGTTATCTTGTTTCTGTCTGGGCTTTCCTGCCTGCTGATCTGCACCCTTGTGCTGATGGTGTGTTCACAGGCTGTGTAGGATTGTGCAAATCAGTGCTGGGGTTTCCTGCAGGTGTTGATCCTGCCACACAACTACAGCATGGGTGATCTGCATGTGTGCTATTGTGCTTGGGATTTCTGGACTGGTCAGCCCAGTTGGATCTGCTGTCCAGTGCATGTGACTGGTTTGCCATGTCCAGGAAGTGGGTGAATTTTCAAAATCTGCCTGGATAACGTTTGTGAGTCGATTAAAAACGTGTTTGGGAAGCCTGGATGTATGGCGACCTTAACCTTAAGATAGGTTACCCATTACTACACATAAATTGAGAGACTAGGAGACCAAGGTCCTGGGTAGATTGTAGTTGGAGAAATCATATTTTTCTGGGTTAAAATCTCACTGAGATAAAGCAGTTTTTCCTCTCATTCCTGTACTGAAGAGTTGAGTGGTGATGCTGCACTGGAACAGCTCTGCAGTCCCTGCTAGAAGGTGGTTTTGTTTTACAGGTGGTCCTTGTCTGTGGAAGGTAGGAAGACTGAAGTCGAAGTCCACCAGACCCTAACTCACCTGCTGTGCTTACAGCACAGGCTCCTGCATCTGACAGCAGAAAATAGAATTTATGTGGATGCAGAATGACAGGTTTTGGCTCAGGTTGGTCGCCTGAGTTAGGAGGAAAAAGGTCTTCAGTGTGAGTCATGAGGAAAACTGATGCTTATCCCTTCAGACCTACACTGGGACTCCCTAACAGCACTGAGAAACTGCATTAACTGCCTTTCTAATATTCTAATAATACTGTTTCAATATTCAGGAATATGGAAACAAGCAAAAGATTTTGAGGCAGGGATGCACACTGTTTACCTCATCTATGTACATACAGTATGGTTTACAGGTGATACATGACATTGCCCTTTGCTATGGGGAAACAGCCTTATGCTCCTTATTTGCACGCTGTGACATCAATGGCGTGTGTATTTCTCAGCCATGCGTTCCTACTGCAAGGCACTAATGAACTAATGAGGTATGTGAGTTTATGAGAAAACATGACTAACCAGGGCAGTGAGTACATTGACAGGAATGTCCACAAACACAAGGTGCAACTATGGGGAAACTCTTTACTTGTACAGAAATCAGATCCACTTAGCCAGCTTTGTAACACTTGCTGAGTTTGGGGTTTCTTTTTCTCTGTGCTGATTTCAGCTACTTTCTGTATGCAGTGAGAAAAGATCTACTTAGGAGCAACTCACCTTTTTTAAAAAAATAAAATCAAACAGCCTGGGAGGAAAAAAAAAACAAAATTGAGGATATTCTTTGGATCAAAGGAGCAAGCCCCAAAAGAAGACGTATGTTAAATATGCAGTCTGAGCTTTCCTTTTATATGAAGAATTATATATGCCCCTTTTGAAGTTTAGGCTAATCCCAGAATGTCAATTTTGGAGACTGATGTCTAGGAAAAAATGTAGCAATACAAGTATAGCAAAGAGAGAAGAAACACTGAATACTCTGTACTGGCTTTTAGAGCAAAACGGTGTCATGGACCATTTCCAACCTGCTGACATGTGCTCTGCTAAACCGTTAAAGCAAACACAGGTATTGATCCTGAACGGTCTCGAGGAGTGGAATCGTTACTAAGCTTTTACCTGTGTTTTTCTGGATGCTATTCTGAAAGCAAACCGCACGTTACGCTGGGTGTCTCGGGGTTTGTGTGCTGTGTGGAAATGCTGCTAGGGTACAGAGGTGTGGTGGTGGTGTTTGCACACTTCAACTCACACTGTGTACCAGGTGCTAATTACATCTATTGAAGAATAAGGAACGTTTGACATCCATACAGCAAATATTCACTTGTGTTAAGCAACTGGGTTGTAAATTACCAGTTTTATTTCCAGTTTGAGAAATACCGCAAAGGTTATACTGCTCCAGAAATGCATTGCAAAACCGAATTCTTGTAAATAGCAGTTTGTGCTCTGCCTCTTTACCTAGAGACTGACCTTCATCCCGTGATGCTGCTTAGGAGGTGGACAAAGAGAGATGTTTATTCTGTTTCCATGCCCATTGAACTGTAGGCTGCTCTGAGAGCTGGCATGTTGCTCACTTGCAGTTAGGGGGGGACTGTGTGCCTGGCAGAGTGATTACATGCTGCTCTGGAGGGAAGGCAAAGCTCTACTTTCTTGGCTTGATTTATTTATGTATTTATTTATTTGAAACCTACATCCCCTATAGCATTCACCCTAGTATGTGCCCCAGGGACTGAGCAGTGCAGGCACACTGATGCTGTAAAGGCCAGCCCTTTCCTTACAGCTGACCAGCCACATCTGTAGAACAATAACCCTTACTCAGCCTTGGTTTCTTCTGAGCTCCATGTGGCCTCTCCAGGATGCATCTTCTGTTTGTTGTTTTTTTGGTTTTGGTTTTTTTTTTCAGCTGTTGTATGTGTGAAGGAGCTACAGCTTCAAGAGGTTTTTCTGAGGGGAAAGAGGAGGTAGAATGCTTTTTGGAGAGTAAGCTAACATAGAAGGAGACAACTGGCAGACTCTTGCTCATGCTTCACCCAAAAGAGCTAGTTTCTCTCACCAGAGATCCCAGAACTGACCTCATATAAGAGTACTGTTACCAGTCCTGCACCAGGACGTGAGGGTGAACTATGGGTCCACATCATCTGACTATATAGAGGTAGAGACATCTTCAGACTGTGGGCCTGGTACTTGCCCTGCTCCCTTGTGTGGGCTTTGCTGGGCTGATTGCAGGCAACTCTACTGGAGGTTTTCTTTCAGCTGCCTTGCTGCCACTCCACGGGATGGCCCAGAAGTCTCCTGCCTTGCAGCATCACAGCTCAGACTGCAAAGCTCATATCGGAAAGGGTAGACCAGAAGTGCCTGGAAGCGGGGCAGCAAAACTTCTCCCTCAGTCTGAATTTGTGCTATCATTATTGACATGCAGTTCTCAGTATTGAGAGTGGCCCAGGTACAAGAGAAAATCTCATGGTTACAATTAAAAAGGGTGTTGAAAAGATGGAATTCTGATGAGAAACTCCCATACACTGAACAGGCTTCTTGATTTTTTTGACTTGGTGCTGTGGCTCAGCTGTTTCCATGTAACAAGGGCACAGTTACTGGAGATGAAATGCAGAGGGGAAACCCAGCAGGTACAGTGCAACTTTTCTCTGTGCTGGCTCTGATTAGGATAGCAAAGGGGAGACAAATGACCTTGATTAACCTCAATGTTTAGTTGGTGGTTGAAGTCTATGGTTTTGGCTTTTGCAATGACTACCTAGTGAGTGCAAGCTTTGAGACAACAGGAATTTTTGTTGTTCTTAACTGGATTTTCAGATGCCTTCAAAGTAGCTCATGTGTATGTACAAGTCTCACTTTCAAAATGTGTTGTGGTAATCAAACACATCGGTATAACCTAAGCCAAGACTGATTAGCTTTAATTCCACTATACTTGTCCAGGTTGTGTTCTGAAGTAAGGGAAGAAGCAGAGTTTTCAGAAACAAATGCATTTTGTGTCTGATTTTTGCAGTTGTCTGAGATACCAATACAAGCGTCTCTCTCTGGATGTGCATAGAGGGGAGGTTTCAGGGCAAATGTTGCTAATACTGGCCGCTAGTTGGCATTATTGATACATCCCAGTAAACGGAGTTGGTGCAATATAAATCCGGTAGGGCAGCGCTGGGGGAGCTGAGGTGTTCTGCAGCTCTGGAGGGTGATGGGTTGCTCTGAATTCGGCCAGAACAGCCTGAAACCGCCTGGGCACCAGAGCCCTGTAATGCCTTCCCAACTGACCCCCCTTTTTCCCCAGTTCATTGCTGTCTGTAGGGGGTATGCTGGGTTTCCAGTCATAAGAAGAGGTGACAAAGGCTTTTGGCTACCAACCCTACCTAGAAGGAACTTTCTTAGGGTGAAGACACCTCACAGGCGTTTGGTCACCACAGATGTTACATAGTGTTTGTGCCAAAACAACAAATGCTCAAGGTCTGCAGCATTAATAACTACAGTTTGTAGATGTAGCAATAATTTACCAGTAACTTGCATGGAAGCACTTTGAGAGCACAAGGCTGCTGGGAGCCAGCTCATCTTGTGCAACCGATGGGTGTGTGTATTTTTGAAAGAGCCTTTTGTTATGGAGCTCGGTGGAATTAGACTTGTCTTAATCTGCTTTGACTGGGAGTAGATTTATGCCAGAAGACCTGATAAATAAGATGTCTCTGATGAAACAAGTATGAGATGAGGTATCAGAGTGTTGCCTGAAGCAGATTTTGCTCGGTAAGAGGAGAGCAAGTCAGCAATTCAGCCTTCAGGAGAGTAGGAACTTTGAAATACAAGAGAAAAAGCAATTCCATACTCTCGTTGAGACAAAAACCTCATTAAATAGTGTTATAGAACAGTTTTAATTCATGCATAAGGACAAATCTTCAATTAAAACCATTCCAAAATCGTTACTGAATAGCAAGGATAAAGGTGCCGTCCGTCCTTGCCTGCATGTTGTTTAGGCACCTTCCATGACACAGTAGGACTATGACAAAAGAGATCCTTTTTTGGTTTGAAATACCTTTTAATCTCAACATTTTTAAGGGACTTGCAGGCAACTATGATGCCAAATCTGATTTTCTGGATGACAGACTTCTCAGATTCACATTCCCATTTGCTAAAGACAAGATCCATTTGCTGCAGTAGTTGGAGACCCTCCTGGTTAGATTAAAATGACTGGTTTTCTGGGCTGCTTGGCAGGGGTAAGAACACAAAGGGTGACCCATTGGATCTGCTTTCAGAAAGCTGGGTTGTGAGTCCTTCCCTGCAAAGAGTGTTTGGGGCTGAATGATCTCTGAGCAGCAAGTGCTTTTCAATGAGGACATACAAGGCTAAGGTATTGCAACTGAGATCTCAGGCTTGAAGAACAGCAGTGACCCATCTCCTTCCATGTTTAAAACTTACGGCTAGATTTCACAAATCCCTGCTTTCATAAAGAGGTTTGTGAAATGAAGGAGAAGGTGTGCTTGGTTAGGCTGATTAAGGATCAAGTGAGTTTTCCCCTTTACTAGGCTGTGCTATTTCTGGCACTACTTGGCATCTGGTTTCATTTTATGGGTTACATTTGCAAATTTTACTGTGACTGCATGAATTCAATCTATGGTGTAAAACAACAGCCTTCAGAGTAGAAAACTGCCAAGCTTAATTCCCAGTGAAATCCTTCCTTTACTTGACAGCAGAGGAAATATTTGAATAATACGAAGTAAATCACTCCTGCCTCCTCATGGGCTGATTAATATAATTCCACGTTGCACCTGTCCCGTGTTTTTTAATACAACTAAACCATATGTAATAATCTAAATTATAGACCTCCAATTTGCATAATACACTTTAGAAATACTGTGTCATTTCACTACGTATTTTTTTGAGCGGCCACAGAGCTAAAAACATCCTAATCGCAGCCTTGCGGACAAAAAAGCACGCTTGTATTTTAGAAGATGGTGACCTCAGTGGAAATGAGGAAAGCAGAAATATTGGTTTGAGAAGTAGAAATCTGAGAAGTTTCCCCTGTGAAAATGGGTAATAATTCAACTGTGTTGCTAACAGTAATCACAGGCACATGGTTTTGCCCAGTTTTTGTTTAGGCATTGCATTGCTTACCCACTTCTCCCTGCTGGCCTCGACCATGAGGCTTTGCCACCGGAGTATGGTGCAACCTGAAAACAAAATGACTCCTGTGTCTGTCCCCTGCCTACCACGACCTCCGATAACAGAGTGACTCATCTCTGTTGTAACCGTTCACGTTCCCCTTCTCTCTGGATGCTGCCCATGACCAAAAAAATCTCCGTGCTCCCAAGCTTGCGTGCCTGGAGCTGAGGCCTGGCAGGAGCGGGGTGGATGATCCCATGCCACCATCATGCCAGGGGGGATACAAGCCTGCATCAGTAGCGGTGGGAGGCCAGGGGTGATGCTTGTGGTTTCCATCTCTGCAGCTGCACAAGAGGGTGGAAATTTGGGGTTGCATGCTTCACAGGTGGGGGCTGCAAAGGCTGCAGGAGGCCTCCAGGGAGGAGGTCAGCGTGCAAGGTGGCACCCATCCCTATCCATCCCCATCACAGGATGGGTTGGGTTGGAAATAAAGAACATCTAGTCCAACACTCACTATCATGGACAGGGGCATCTTTCACTACATTATGTTGCTCAGAGCCCCATCCAAACTTGAACACTTCCAGGGGTGAGGCATCCACAGCTTCTCTGGGCAACTTGTTCCAGTGTCTCACCACCCTCATAGTGGAAAATTTCTTCCTAATATCTGATGTAAATCTACCCTCTTTTAGCTTAAAGCTATTCCCCCTTGTTCTATGACTGCAGCCCGTCTGCAGCTTTCCTGTAGGGCCCCTTTATGTCCTGCGAGACTGCTGAAGGTCTCTACGAGCCTTCTCTTCTCCGGGGTGAACAGGGACGATGATCCCCGCGATCCCCGCCACCCCGACGCCGGCAGTGCCCGGTGCCCGGGCGAGGGG
>NW_009922863.1:28011-57934 GCF_000696875.1 Nestor notabilis | reverse complement strand
AGGCAGTGCGCTGCCGTCCACCCTTGAGGACCCGCGCCCGCCGCCAGGCCCCGCCGCAGCACCCACAGGAGGCTCACCCGCCGAGGGGCTCCGGACTTGGGCATAAAATGGCTTTGGAAATCTCTGGTGGCTCTTCTTCATGCTGTAGGCAGAAGCGCGTGTACGGGTGAGAATGTAACGTAACTGTTATCTGCTGGGTTTTGTCTGAGTAGGAAATTCTTCCCATTCCTCAAAGGGGAAGGGGGAGGGGAGGGAAGCAAAAACATGTCTCCTAGCAGGGTTAGAGAGAGGCTGATAATCTGAACATTCGTGATGTAAACAACACTGTGTCGATGAAATGGTGATTGAAAACCCAAAAATCAAGACAAGTTACATTTTCTAACTAAGGCACTGACTGTATGTTGATCTAAATGAAAGAAATAGTGGTTTCTGATTTCTTATGAGTATAGACTTTAGTTTTGGTTTTATCTGTTGTTTGGTTTTTAATCTTGATTCTGTTTGAGCATCTGTTCTGTTCAGCACTGAGCTAATCTTGTAGATGTGCCGTCTGCTTTAAGGTAATTGCAGCCCTGGTGTCTAATGAAAGGGGAAATACTGATGCTATTACCTTCAGGAGTTCTTTGCTTTTTCAGATTTTATGAGAACAACATTTATTGGAGGTGTGTGTCAAATGTATGGAAATGCTGGGAAGGTTAAGGATTGGTTTCTCTGACTACAGAAAGAAGGCTGAGAGAATTTTAGAACAGTATATTTTACTGATTTTCAGTTTGTGGTTTGGTTGTTGAAAACCCACAATTGGTGTAGTTGTTCTGAAACCCACGCCGTTCTGTGGGATCAACAGAATTCCTTCTTTTTTTTGTGTCTGCACGAGTCCCTGCCAGTTTAATGTGGGTTTTTTTTGTTTTTTTTTAAATGCGTATCCCGACTGAAAACATTTGCACTTTCACTAGATGTTTATATTCTTAAAATAAGGTAATTTTATTTCCTTTTGTCTTTTGCTACAGCCTCCTTCCTCCAAGAAGACTGATGGTTCGGGATCATATACTAAATTGCAGAATACCCAGGTGAAGGCAGTGTCGGAAAAGAAGCAGAAGAAAAAAGCAGACATGGAAAGTAAACAAGAGAAGGCAAATCGCATAATATCTGAAGCGATTGCAAAAGCAAAAGAGAGAGGAGAGAGAAACATCCCACGAGTAATGAGTCCTGAAAATTTCCCCAGTGTTTCAGCTGAAGGAAAAGAGGAAAAGAAGGGTAGAAAAGTTAAATCCAAACCAAAGGAGAAGGAGAGCAAAAAACCAAAAACTGGTACCTCATCCAAAATTAAAGAGAAAACAAAAATTGGGTAAGTAGATGAACATGTCTTCTTATTTCTTTTCACACTGTAAGTCCTTGATTAAAATGAAAACTGCTTACTGATAATAAACTGTTCTCTTCCACTGCCTACACAAAATTCTTCCTGATCAAGTCCATGTGTGGACTCTTTCATTCAGGAACAAGAATCCTCTGTTTCCTGTTCAGATAAAATCATTTTAGGACGGTCCTTCTGAAAGGAATTATTTTAAATTCATATCCTAAAATATTCTATACTTACTTTGAAACATAGACAAGACCAAAGTATCTTTCATCTAATGTTGTTATCAGTTCTGACCCCAAATTATCTTTATTGATACTATATATCCTGTCTTCATCAATTTTGACATCTATCTTCAGTAAAGTGTGAAATGATAAACTGCATAAGGAGGAGCTAAATGAACTTGTTAACAAGTGAATGTTCCTGTAGATATCACATGTATCAAAAGGAATGTGCATATTGAAAAATTTGTATTATAAGCACTTTGTCTTCAGTCGTAGCAATTTAATCTGCTCTCTTAAAAATTTTGCAGACTCAGCTGGGTCAAGCTGGGTGGATATTGTGGGGTAAGGAGCTTTTGAAAGGCATTAGGCGCTAGAACGCTCCAAGGGATTCAGTAGGTGGCACATTTTCTGACTCCAGAGCTAACCTAGTTCTCCTGTATAGTTTTAAAAGGAAGTGTCTAATTTCCACTGTTAAGTATGTCAGTCAGAACTTGAAATAGAAATCTTACCTACAGTCTGACTTTTTTATTTTTTAAAATCCATGCTCTCTTTGCAGTAACAGAAATATTAACTGGCATAGCTTTCCAAATTTAAATATCTCATCTACATATGTATATTCTCAAGTATGTGGAGCAGAAATGAATGCTCTTTTAATCAGCCCATTTCTCTGCATTTTCTTCTTTTTTCCTAGACGTTAGTGCTTTCCTTATATTCATGAAGTAAACAACTTCGTTGAGAAGTTGTCCTGTAGTGTAAAGAATGTAAGCTTGACACTTAACATGAACTTTCATGGCCTTAATTTCTTCCTCTTCTGACTATGGGTTGACATATGAATGCTGCTCATGATATTCCTTAGTGCACTGATTACTGCTTCCTTTTTCTTTTCTCCCTCCCCCCCCCCCCCTCCATCTTGTTTAAAGTGGGATATTGGATGTGTACTTCCATGGTTGATTTCACTTTCATGTGTTTGAATTTACTTACATTCTGTAACAGATATTTTGTGGGTCTGTCTAAGCAGAAAACTTACACTCTGTTGTTCAGCTAGTGTCAGTTTCCCGAAGCTTCACGTGAATTGCCGTTAGTGTGTTTCCTGTGCGTTCTTTCAGCTAATTTACAAAACCAGCCAAAATATCATCCTTGTGATATAAGACATAGTTCCCATAATATTTTTAGTGGGTTTATTCAGAAAAGTGAACTGTTACCTTCCATTTATACTTAGGCATTTTTTTTGTCTTCATGAAATGCTTAGCTGTGCACATGGATTAGGATCAATTTTCAAGCTTTCATGACACAGCATCAGTTGAGAAAGATTTTTCTCAAACTGTGTTTTAAGCCATAATACTTGTGCTTGATCCCAAGTACGCTGATGCTGGTAGGGAGACTCCCATTTAATTATGGTCAACTTGTCATAATGTTGCGTTGAGCTGTGAAGGTTTGCCTCCCCTTTATTTACTGGTTTAATTAGCTAATTCCCCAGTAGCACTTTTGTTAACTCAATCATGCTGCCAGGTATTGCTTTAACTACATGGGACGCATACCTAAAGATTTGGCAGTCAGATCCTGTTTAAAGCAGTGGAGGGAGTCTTCTAGAGCCACGTATTACAGATTGCACAGAATTTCTGTACCTTGTGATGCACAGCACTAAATCAAGTGCTTTGAGGCATCCACATACTTCATTTTTGTATCCAAACAGCTTCATGTTGTTATTATGTTGTGTTAGCGCTATTTTATAAGTACATTAAATACTATCTATCTAGCAAAGAATATGCTACAGTGGTTTTGAAGAGCAGTAGTTGAAAGAAGACTTTGGTTTTTTTGAAAAAGAATAATCTTAGCAGACTCTTTTTTCGTGCAGATGTTAACTATTGATCTTATACGAGAGAGAATGGCTATACTTTTCAAAGTTGGTTTAAGAAAAATCATGCAATTAATAAAATCTGGTTTATTTAGGGAAGGGCAAAATGAAACCTTGTAACTAGTAAGGGGTTTAGAAAGCTAAACAATTCTGATAAAGGTTTTTTTCTTATTTACATTCCTAAGAAAATATTTCTTAATGCATCTTAGCATATCCTGGAAATTATGATGTCAAAATAGGGTTGGGGTTTTAAATGTGTGGATTGCTACATTGTTTTTATCATTTATCTTAAAACAAACTGAATCTGAGAAAAAAAATCTTGGAGAAAAAAATTTACCATGCTAAAATAATACCTTTAAGCGCTTGTATTGGGGAAGAAGGGGAAAGGAGGACCTCAATTCTGTTAAAAGTTTTGATTTATCTTGGAAATAAGGGGGTTTAAGATCTTTTTAAAATTGGAAGAGGAAAAATTATTTTACTCGATAAGAGGAAAAACTTGGAGGAAAAAAAAAAGGCGAAGTTGTATGTATGACATTGCTTGCATTTAAGCAGGAAGACCTGAAGTCAGTAAAAAGTCCCCCCTCATGATTTAAAAGATCTATAAACAATTTCCAATTGTTCTGAACTGTTACCAACTGTAGTTCTTCTACAAGCAGTAAAATCATGAGTGAAACTTTACAGCCAAGAAGTCTACAGTAAAAAAGCATAAGTTAAGTATGTGTTTTTGACAGTGGTGGATAATTGGTTTGGGTGCATCTGCTTTCCCCTTGTAGAAGGAGTTTCACTATGGTATATCCATCCCAGATGATTATTTTCATTCAGTGCTTTCTGTAGGAAGCACATTTAACTGGCAGTAACTGTTAATTATGCTGGTTGAGTTTGGATTCCAAGAGCCAGCCCAGTGTGGGAGGTGGTGTGGTTATGTGTGTTCTGGAAGGTCTGAGCTCAGAGGCATCTTCCAGGTGACTCCTGAGTGAGTTACAGGCTAGCATAGAGCTGCAAGGGCAGAAACTATGAACAAATACTTTTTTGAGAAGTTTTTGGAGAATGATTTTAACCTGGTCTTTTGCATCTCTGCTAGTATCAAACCTAGGCTATCCAGTGTCAGCACAATTGTACTTTCTGTAGTCCAGCACTCGAACAGTAAACTCTTACTTAGATCATGATGATAAACTTTGCCGGGGTCTGTGTAGCACATCCTGTATTGCTCTTGAGGATTTGCAGAGCTACACAGTTGTCCATCTGTGAAAATCATCTACTCTGCCTCACTGCTCTGGTGGAGCTGAAACACTAGTTGCTGAACAGACCTTGATGAGATTGCCCAGTAGCAATCAGCTAAAACAAAAAAAAAAAAAAAAGGTGCATTTAAATGTCAGACCATACAGCTTTTACTGAAATTGAGTAGCCCTCATCTAGCATAAAGATGAATTTTCATTACTGTATCTCAATTTAAGGGCAGGATGTTTTTTAAACAGTCATGTTTGTTTTCCTTACTCACTACATATGATAGGTATGTGTTTGGGGGCTTCCTGTTATTAATGGTTTACATTTTCCTTAGTGATTCTTCTGAGATCTGTATGTACAGAAAAGTATTACAGTGTGATTCTTTCCAGTTTATCATTGCTTGTTACAAATTACTAGCAGTTACTTTCTAGGCAGGGTGTACGTTTCTTTCTAAAGGTGGTCATTGAGGTTTTTTTGCTGAACTCAAAGAATTAATGCCTGTTAATTTCAGTAAGATGGTTTAGAACTGGATTCAGTAATCGGTAAGGTTTCTGTTACGTAAACATTGGTGAAGATCAACGACTAAATCCTTTTAATAGCAAAAGTGTTGTGAGCATATGACAGAAATTATTAGAAGAATGCATGTATATTGTATTTAGCATTACCAAACTAACCAGTTTGCTTTTTGCATTGATTACTGATCAAGTTAATTCTTTAAAATTAACTTACTTTACAATTTTTTCAGGACTGCAGCACCACTTTTCATATCCTGGCTATTTACCAAGGTGCATTGATGCTCAGGAATCTATTTAAACCCTATTTTTGCATAGAACTTGTTTCCATTTATAAGCTTTTTCTAACTGATTGTAATTCTACTTCTTCCATTTAAGGTGATGCATATTTAAGCTAAAAAGTCTACTTCTTGCTACTTGATGTGAAGGATAGAAGAATTACGAATTTGTGAACGTTCTGTTGTTCAAAAAAGTAGATTGGCATTTACGTTTTATAGCTCTCGATGTATTTCCACCTACTCAAACATAAAATTAAATATCATGGCCCTGATGAAAAGCAGCAGCTCTGCACTGGTGATGTAAAGGACAATATCAGAAAATTAGATTTAGGTTTTGGGGATTTTTTTATCACCACATAGTTTAAATAAATAAATCCCCCAAATCCCATGAATTTGATATTCAGTTCAATTCTGGGTGGTAGTCCTTAAGTTGAAAACCATTTTGCGTTGTCAGAAATGGCTGTGTTGTTTCATGTGCTGGAACAACAATGGTGGGGTTTGTGGGTTTTTTATTAACCCTTAAATTATGTAGTAATGAATAAAGCCAGTCGTTTATGATCCTATTTACTATTCAAATGAGTAAATGTCCTCATTGACATGGAGTAGGTCTCACATGTTCTGTTTACAAGAACATTTTTAGGATTCAGGACCCTGACGGAATGGGAGAAGGAAGTGATTCTGCTGCTCCTATATCATTTAAGTTTAAATGCCTAGAACTTGAAGTGAATTTCATAGAAGGCAAGACACTGTGTGTTGTCTTTTGTGCTTTGTGTAAGTTAGGCAAATGTTGGCTAATAGATCTGTGTTCAAAGGAAGAGATGGTCACTGAATCTTTTTGATCTCTTAGATCATAAACAGCTTCTGTCATGATTAGAAATGGCACACAAATTCCAAATTTTAGCATCCCTCTGGAAGAAGCTCTTTACTGGGAGGGTGGTGAGACACTGGCACAGGTTGCCCGAAGAAGCTGTGGCTGCCCCATCCCTGGCAGTGTTCAAGACCAGGCTGGACAGGGCTTGGAGCCACCTCGTTTAGTGGAAGGCGTCCCTGCCTGTGGCAGGGGGATGGAACTAGATGGGATTTAAGGTCTCTTCCAACCCAAACCATTCTATGATATGTTTGCATGCCCTGAGCTGTGACTTCCTGGTGATGTTTTCTCTGCTCCCAGATTATAGTTTTGATGCCTAAGTTAGATCTCAAGTGACATAATTTTAAGTTACTACTGTAAAATATATGAATGCAAAATAGTGTGGTCTTACTGAACCAAACACTTGTTTGTTCTCTTGAATTATTATTCCAGCGTTGTATGAGCATGAAGTGGCTCTTGACTCAAGGAGTGTTTTAAAAATCTGTGCGCAATCCAACAGTTACTAATTTGAAATATAACTGGGGAAGGAGACAGTGGCTAATATTAGTGTGTTGGTATTATTTAACATATGCTAAAAGAATAAGAGCAACTGTTTTTATACCACCAGTTCAACTCTCATTCCAAGACAATACACAATCTTGTCAAGGACATATCCGCTTTTGTATTTTGCTAATAGATGAGATTTTTAGCTAAGGTTTTAGTGATAAAGAAATACTTACACTGTGGATGACTTAGGAGTTTTATTGCTGGTAATATAACAATGCTTTGACTACAAATTAAACTATCTGGGAAGTGGCTTTGGACAATAATAAAGAGATAATTGGTATCCTCTGTTTTGGGAAAATTGGAGTAAAATGGTGTATTAAAGGCATTCATTGAGAGCCAACAATGCTTCCTATTTCTTGCATGCCTGATGCATATTTCATATTTGCTGCATTTCTTTCTTCCTCCCCTCCCCCCTCCCTTTTTAATCCTTCCTCATGTTCACTAACTTGGAAAGCTTTGAAAATTTTTCTTCTAATTCTCAAGGTGTTCAAAGTCTTCCATCACATTCTCTGCTATCTGCTGTCACTGATTCTCAATTTAAAAGAGAGAAGTTACAGTGCTGCTCACATAGTGATTCCTGGTGGTCTTGCTGATACTTTTAAGTCTTTCAGTTATGAGCTAAACCATGTTAGGAAGCTTGTGCTAAGGATCAAAAGCATGAATGGCTCATGAGATGACTTCTTTAGAGCCTTTTCTGTTGCTACGAGTTTCTCAACATCTTTAGTTTGTTGTTACAGAAGAAGGAAATATACGTTGAAGAAATATACACTAATTGTTAAAGTATTTCTAGATAATATGGGATAAGATACACTTTAAATTTTAAAAGGGAAGAGAAAGTGAAATTGGAATGGAGTCTAGTGTTACTATTTATTCTGTGTCTACAGCGTACTGTTTCCTTTTCATAGAAACAGAATAGATAGTTTCTGTTCAGAACAGTTTGTTTCAGAAAGGAAAAAGGGATTTTAGCCAAGATCTTTATGCTTTCGTATAGAAATTTATAAACTGGCAAGAGAACTTGCTCTCTCGGTGAAAAAAATTTCACAGAATTGATCCAGTTTACAAGCTTCTGAAAATTATTGTTTTCACATAGCAGATTTTGAGAGGGTTTTGGCCAAAATATGAGCAGATTGCATTTTTACTAATACAAACGCGTGACTTTAGCACCATACTGCTTTTCAGCAACTTTTGATAGCAAGGAGCATTGTGGTTCTGGGCACTGGATCAGAAAGAAGTGAAACTGTATTTATTCCTCTTGCTGGCACCATATCCTTATAGAGGAGGAAACATTCTTATCTGCATCATCTAGAGATGTTAAGGAAATTACAGGGACATGCCTGTGAAGAGAAGGGGGGTGGGTGTAGTGATGAGGATAAGGCACAAAGGCTGACAGGGAAATGGAGTATTATGTGTAAGACTTCAGGGGCAGAGGAAGAGGTGAACACAAGAGGGGATTACAACTACAAAGAAGGAGAGGAAAAAATGTGAAAAGAAAGATGTAGCTAGAGCAGTCTAATCACAATCTCTTTTAAAACAGAAGATCTGCTGTTCAGTGGATGCCACTACAATCCATAGAAAAATAGTCATGGCCTTCCTTAATACTGTGCTTCTTGAATCCAAAAAGAACCTGAGTCTAAAAAAGGCAGAAGTGCTTGAAATGAGGATGAACTATGGTTGCACAGATACAAATGCTTAACATTGCACCATGCATTTATGAAGCATTTTAGTATACCATTACACAAAAGAGGATCAAAATTTGAAATAGGTTGCATAGGGAGGTGTCAGCCTTGGAGATAAGCAGAGATTGACTGAATTCAGCAACATGAAAGAATTCTGAAGTTGGCTTTGAGTAAAGACTAGATGTCCTCCAGATATCCCTTACAGCTTGACTTACATCCAGCACCTATTTGATGAAAGTATCCTTTTTTCTTTGTTGTTAGTAGTCTTGTTGTTCATTTAAAAATCAAAATGTGTATCGCATTCACAGTCATCTCTACATACTGTACATGCATCAGGCCTTTAATGCCTTTGCTCCAAATCGAAATGAAGACTTGGAGTCTTTTTTATTGGTCAAAAAATAATAATTTAAAAACTAAATTATGCGAGTTGAGTGGATTGAGTATGCTCTATGTCCAGTTATTTAAATTAAAAGATCAACAAGGGACAGGTACAGCTTGTTGCACTTAACATGTGGACAAAGCTTAGAGGAGTTCCTACCCAGCTAAGACCAGAGTTTTATCTGGCCCAGTGTCTTCTCTACAGCAATGGCCAGAAGCAGCTGCAATGGAAAGAATTCAAGGCAGAGAAAACATACATGATACTTAGAATATTTTCCCAAATTCCAAAGATGCAAACTGGGAACTTTGTACCATTTCATGAACAGTCTTCCAAGAAATTCTCACTTACAAGTTTATCAGGTTTGCCTTTAAATCCATGTTAAATTTTAGCATCCACAGTTCCATTTAACAAGCTCAGAAGTTCAATCACAGTGTGCCTTGTCTGCATCACTTTGGAATAGATTAGGTGACAAGTGCTAATGTAACATGTAAATTTTGTGAAACAAAGTGAGATAAAAATTGAAGAAGTGGTTTATCTAAGTCCATTACCAGAGTCATATTGGACAAATACCTTAGAATCCAATAGTCAAAAAAAAAAAACCAACCAAAATCCCTAGTCAAAAAACCCCACCAAAACCCACAACCAAAAACCAAACAAAACCCCAAAACTAATCAGACCTTGAAAAATGAGGGGTGGGGGGACAGACAACAAACTACTCTTGAAGATAGTAGGGAAACCAATGTGTTAATTGTATTTCCTGCAGTTATGAAACATGTTTTCTAAGGCATAATTAAGCTTAGAACACCTAATAAGGACTTGAGGATCAGAATTTACTTCTGAACAAGCAGATCTGTAATTACGCTTACTGCAGCTTCATTTCAAGGTGCATTTGCCAGTGCCATTCACTTTGTACTAGAAGTAAAAAATAGGGGAGTGGAAAATGTTTTCTTTTTTTCAAGCCTTCCACTGGACATACCTAGCAGTTAAATATTAAAAACCAATGAAAATGTTAATTGCTTCTGATAATATGCCTATAATCTGTAGGCCATGTTGCTTAAAGTACCCATAGGTTTTTATGAAATTTTAAGATTTTCCTTTTCTGTGTGAACTGTTCGTTTGGATGTAGTAACTATGTGATAGTTCTATTTGGACACCTGCAAAAAGAAGCAAATGATACAAGTGTTTCAACCACTACCTTCTCATCAATGAATTTTTGGGTGATCAATATATTTGATGCTACTTTGGTGTAAAAGAACTTATATTGTCTGTATAAAGTCTAAAGACTTTAATTTGTTCCATAAAATGTCAGAAGAGGTTTGTTTGCTGCAACGTTTTCTGTTACACAGATCTGATGATTAGATACTGTGTAAAATACGTATTTAAGGACAGCACTTTATCTGTGATTTTATTGGATAGTTTGTCATCATTCTTCAATTAGACCACTGAAAACATATTTCAAGAGGAGTGTTTGGGCACATTTGAAAAAAATCTTTTGATACCCTTTATTTAAAACAAACCATTGGTATTGTGTTTTACAGTGTAAACCATTGGTACCGTGATATAAAGTGTAACCTTTAAATGTGAACAAAGAGGTAATTGGTGCTTTTTCATTAGAATGTAACTATTCAGCAGTTTGTTGCTTCTTAATTTATTCTGAGAGGTTCTAAGATATCTTGGAGCTAAAACTACAGGGTTTTGAAAATAACTTCTTTTTTGCTTTTATTGTTTTAAGGGGTTAAAGGATTTGTGCAATTCCCTCATTTTTACCAGTGAATGACTTTCTTAAACATGCAAGTTGTGCATGTCAGAAAGCTTTGAATAATGTTAGCTTGTTGTCCATAGCTAATTGTTTTGAGTAAGAGAAGGTGTATTTTGCAGTTGGCAAATGGTTTATGATAAATGATGTACTGTTCTCATCTGCAGATGGTGTTTATGCTAACTTTGTATAATTTACCATTGTCAGTTTAAATACTGGATTTGGCATCTCTTGCGCATTTATAGATTTAAGATACATATGATATAGAAGAATTTTCAGTGCTACCTGCTTGCCTTTAGAGAAATTCAGTAGTAGAAAATACTGCCTTCTCTAAAGTTGTAGCTTTCTGTTGTGAGGCACGTTTTTCATTTTTCAGACAGCGGAGCTTCCTGAGTTTTATATTAAGAATAAGGGAATTGCTAGTGGATGTGGTGTTACTTTTTAATCTTGAAGTTAAGTAGACTAGTATGTGGCGTTCACTTAGATGTTTGGGCTTTTTTCCTAACAGAAAGCTAATCATCACACTGGGTAAGAAGCAGAAAAGAAAAAACGAATCTTCAGATGAATTGTCTGATGCTAAGCAGACTCCACAGCGGGCACTGAAAGATGAGGACTCACAGGTAAGTACTCAGAATTTTTCCTTTCTGAATTTCTCTGTTGTTACTTCTACAGGTCTTTTCCTCTGCTCCCCTCCCAGTTAACGCTCCATTTGACACAGTGACAGTTCCTCTCTCACTGCTGTCTCTTTTTCATAGGTAGAACTTTACATTATAAGCTACTTCTGGCACTTGAAAATCAGAAAATCCTATAGTTTAGAGTTCCCTATCTGTAATGGGATATCAGTGCCCTGCTTGTATCTGTTTCATTTCAGTACAGAAGTCCATAGATATGAGACAGTAAACACTCACCTTTTGAGCTGGCAGTTAGACCTGATCGTTGTTTTGGCTGACTTTATGGGGAGAATACAGAGATTGCCTAATAGAAGGAACATTTTTAGGTTGAAACTGGCTCTGGAGAACATTTAAAAGGCTGGTTTCATACTTCACTGTTTTTTCTGTGCTGTTCTTCTGTAGAAACGTAAAGAATTGGTTTCTTGCAGTGTTGGATCTGAAGGGAGCAATGATCAATATACTGATAGGCTCTAGTTGCTTTAGTAATACTTCTAAAGAAGTGTCAGATGAAGAATGAAAGTGGTGGAGTCATTCCCTCAAGGAGTATCTCCCTTGTAACTTTTTTCCTGCATTTATTTTATACATTGCTCTGGTATAATAGTAGCATAGCTAGCTATTTACAAAAACAATGCGCAAAAAAGTATGACTTCTTCGTAAGAGATTATATCCTATTTATGTGTATGTTGGTACCAGAATTATAACTTTCCTGCTTTAGGGCAAAATTCATTAAAAGTAAGGTTATATGTGGAAGTGCACAAGTTTTTTATCCTGTAACATCCACAGAGATTAAATCAATATTCAAAACAAGGTTGAGTAAAAATTAATTGCATTATTTGGTGATAATGTCAGAAAATAATTACAGGATACCGAGTTGACCTTTAGTATTTCACAGATGATAATGCTGGCAGGAAAAAAGATCAGAAGCCATTTTCCAGAATGATTTTATATTAACTTAAGTGGTATTTTCTCTAAGGTAAAGGTTACCTGAAAGAGTTCTTGGATTTGTTTATTTCTCAAGGAATTTGTCTTGGTATAGAAATTCTATTCAGTACACTGAAGGAGCTGAAAGCAAGTTTGGTTGTTCTGAATAGTTGTAAGTTAGTATTCTGTAATGAGTTATAAATCTGTAGGCTAACAAATAGAAAAGACTGAAGATTATTTTTTTTCTCATCGCTTTTGGTGTTTTGGATACTCGATTTTTAGCATGACAAGGGTAATTCTTAATTCTAGTGTGGTTAGACAGGGAACATCATCACATCACATGATCCTGGTGTGAAGGGAACAGTGGGTAGAGATAATAAGGGGTGGCATGGCATATTAAAAATTATACTGCAGAATGTCACACCACTGCCCTGTCTATCTTCAAAGGAGTTTGGGAGAAGCATAACAGGAAAGTTCTAAGTTGCTGTGTTTCACTGATTCATTCCCTCTAGTTTTATAACATTTTCATTATTTTCTTTTCCCATTGCAAATAGCTGTCTATTTCTAAGCTCTGGGGGGCGATTTTAGGTCTTTTTTTTCTCTGTAATTCATTTTGTACGTTTAGTTTCACAGTAAGTGTCTTCCGTAAATACATTGATTTATTTCTTGTATGCTTCAGAGCATTTTTTTTATGACCAAGCTTCTTAGCTTAGGGAAATACAAAGGGTTTGGGTTTTTTTTTTTTTTTTCAAAGAACTCGGGGTTTGTATCGCTATGTCAGAGAACATTCATCTATTGATGATTTGTTAATCACTCCATACTTCAAGAAAAGACAGTGAAAAGGATTGAAAATGACTGTTAATGCCTCATTAGGTTTTGAAAAATTCAATAAATAATGAATAAAACTTGAACCTGGTTCTTAATCCTTCTTTTTGTAATTCATATATCACTTTGCATTGCTCCTATTAGCTGGCATTTAAAAAATTAAAATTCACTCTAAACAAACAGTTGTTGATTTAACACGCAATCACTTTTTATTGAAGAACAGCTAGTCAGGCTACGTTATTGTGGAAAGCTGGTTGACTAGTTTCACATATTCAGCTTCTACAGAAGAATGGCAATGCCTGGTTTTGACTTTTCCTGTCTATGTACTGTTACTACTCTGCCTTTCTTAACAACTCTTCCTCTGCTGCAATCTTAATATCTGCTCTACAGAAGCCAGTATGACCACAGGATTTTGGGTTTCTTTCTGTTCACAACGTGATTTGCTCCCAGCTCATTACTGCAGTGTATTGCAACCAGCAATGACTTCTTAACAAAAATACAGTTTGCCGTGTAACACAATAGAATTAATTTATTTTATTGGCTGTTTCATTTTGCTTATTTTGTTTTTGTGATGATAATTCTCTAAAGCAGATTGCAGTGTTTTTAAATGTTAGCTGACTAGTTTGATTCTGCTATCATTACTTACCCAACAGACTTACAGATTAATCTTATGGTTAAATAATTGATACTGAGGAGTGGAAAAGATGTGCAGTATCCTAATAATCTTAAGTTTTTGAAACTTAAACAGTGAGTCAGGAAGAATTGCTTTCTTAGACTGAACATTATTTCTCCAGCTGGAACTCGGTGTCCTCAGATTCTTGCAGAAATAAGAGTGGAAGATTAGAGAGAGAAACCGCAAAGTAAGCCGAATACTGCTGTTAAACAAGCTTGATTAAGGTGGAGGAGAAAACAAATACATTGACAAGGAACAAACTTCATTAGCCATCAAATCAACAATCTGATCAATATGATCTAATGAAAATGTTCATGATTTTTTTTAATAGCACTGGTGTTTAGTAGAGACACTTCAGCATGTTTTTGTCCTTCACTGGGATAATTGAATTGGATGTTAACACACTGCTGTTACACTGCATTATGAAATTGCTGTTGAAACACTGATGCTACGGGAGATCTGTTATATATCAGCTTTGTTTCCATACTCTGAAAATACTGTTCTGTGTTTGCTTTTGAACTCTAAAATATAAGCATCAAATGTTTATATGGAATGGGAGGGGGGAGATTAATTTATCACAAATAGTGTATGGCTATTTCTGTCCATCTGTGATTCACATGCTTCATGTTTTCTACCAAATGTTGGCATTTGGTTTTAGATATATCTACAGTATTGCTTATAATGTCCCCAAACTTGTAATTCATGTTAGAGAAAGTTTTTGGTAAAACCCTTTTTTTTTTTTTTTTTTTTTTTTTTTCCTGGTGCACGCAGAAGAGAAGATCAAATCGTCAAGTTAAAAGGAAAAAATATGCTGAAGGAGGAGAAGGAAAACAATCAGAAGAAGAAGCTAAAGTTTCTGTGAAAATAAAAAAGAATTCTTCCCCTTTACCTGCTGAGCAGCCTTTACAGTTATTTGTTGTAAGTAAAAACTGGCTTGGTCGGTAGTGGGAACTTTCCATTTGTCTCCAGTAGTTCAGTGAATAAAGGTCATAACTTGGAAAGAAAACATTATTGCTAAGCACTGGTTTATTTAATGTGGCATCTTGCGAAGATCTTGAAAACTGGAAGAAATTGCTTATTACTGTTTTTCAGTTTTCTGTTACAAGCATTTGTTGACCTGGCTGAAGTTAAGGGTAAGATTAAGACTAGGTGTATCTCAAATAATGTGTTAGGCTGTGTAGGCATGTGAAAAAGCTGCATGCCAGTATTGTCATGACTTTCAGAAGTATAAAATTAATCGAGCTTATGGTGATCTCTGAGATTTTTAAAAAGGAAACTCTTCCCTTTTTTGCCCCCTTTGGGTTTACGCTTCACTGTCCAGTTTGTTCCAGCTATGGTAATCAAACTTATTGTTGAACCATTCTAGGTTAATAAAGTGGCAGGAAAGAAACGGGAAGAAGTGTTCATGAGATGTTAGGAGGAGTGCCAGTGTTGTAAGGAAGGAGAAAGATAGCACGGTTGGGAACAAATCAGACAAGAGGGAAGGTGACTCTTGACTGAAAGCAACCTTTAAAGATCAGCTCTTTATCTCTGGAACCACAGGTTCAGTCTTGGCAGAGCCATGTAACCCCTATCTGTGTCACACGTCAGCCATGCTGGAATTCCCAGGCATGACCTTGTCTACCTGATTCAGCAACATGTTTGTTATCTATATTCAGAGTAAGCCTGTTAAATTGAGTTTGACACATGCTGGTTTTGGTTTAATTTTCTCTTTTCTTTTTTTTTTTGGTAAACTTGTCTGCCAAAGTTCTTATTTTTCCATATCTGTGTAATGGGATTCTAGCTATGTGCACTGCATCAGGTCAGCTTAGCAGGTCATTCACAGTCAGTATGTGTCTGGAAAGCATCAATCACCATTGCTTGTACATTAAGTGTGTTTGGCAGGTGACCATTGCATCTGATGCTCTTTGGAAGTGCCAGACTTATTGTACTTTAGCATGCATCAAGTAGAGTACCTGGCTTTCAAATTTTACTTCCAGACTGTTAAAGAGAATGCCCCTGGTCAAATTTACCTTTGTCCTTGCTCTTCTAACAAGCCACTTATGTTTGAAGGTTTTAAGCCTGCTCAGCTCGAAGAGAGGGCATTTACTGCAATTTAGAATGTCTTTTTTTTTCCTGTTTTAAGCCTGAACAGTTTGAAGATAAGGCATTTACTACAATTTCTGTTGCTGTTTTCCTACATTTATAGGAAAATCCAAGTGAAGAAGATGCAGCAATTGTAGACAAAATCTTATCCTCCAGGGTAATAAAGAAAGAAGTAAGTGATTGTCATGGGATAAAACTGCTTATCTGGAAGAGGGGTTTGTATCTGTCATTTAACATTTACCATGAATTTCCTTTCCTAGGTATCTCCTGGGATGACAGTAGAAACAGAAGAGTTTTTTGTAAAATATAAGAACTAGTAAGTACTAAAAAGTTGTTTCATTGGAGGTATTGTCTGAAATGATAAGTACCTTATACATGTTCTGAAGTTTTGTATTGTTGAAGATTAATTTATAACTAGATTTTGTCATCTTTTGATATTTTTCTTTACAAATTTAATCTTAAAAGTGCTAAGAATTTGTATTGTATTCTTAGTAATAACTTTAAAATTATGAGTATTGTGCAACCAGCACTGACCAATAAGATGACAGCCATTACTGCCAGAACAGAATTTTTAGAGAAGACAAGTTTATTAAATTCAGCAGGGACTATGTTCCTGAGGCTAATTTTAATTTCATGAATTTAAATCAGAGCTATTTTGTGAACCTAGATTAGATTTAATGTCATACATTTAGGAGAGGTTGATGTAGGAGTTGGTCTTGCTGCTTTAAAAAGGAAAAAAAACCTTGTAGCAATAGAAATGATTTTACGTCAGAAGCAGGAAATAAAAAAGAATGAAGAGAATCTTTCCCATGTTTTCCTATTTTAAATTTCATACATATATTGCTGTCACTACTCCGTTCTTGATGTTCAAAATACAGGAACATTTTGAGTTCTGTATATGTGAGTAATTTCATTAGATTCTTGCTAATAAATGCGATTTCTGTGAGGCTCTGGATTCTCATGTTCCTGGAGTCCATTTAGCTCTCGTTTTCTGATAGGGTAAAGCCTGTCTTTGCATCTGAGAATAAGTAATACCCAGCAATAGCCCTTCTTTATTTCTGTCATACCTTCAGAAAGCTTAAAAGGCGATGAAAACATATTAAAAAGGGGATGTGAGGAAGAGATTTCTGTACTTGCAGCAAATCAGTCTGAATTCAGAGAGGCTCACTTGGGGTGCAGTTAGATGTGTAGGTACTGGTGCTCATGCTTCCCTCTTTCCTTTGACTATTACTTTGTGCTTCTCTCCCAGCCCAATCTGATGACCTGTTCCATTTTGCCATGGGCTCTTGATGCTCCTCACTGATCTTTTGATGGGCTCATCTGTGTAGTGGAGCAGTACCTGTTAAGAGATGTTCACATGTACTACATGAAAAAGATCCAGTATATTATATACTTTATATCTCTGGCTACTTTCTGATAGAGGCGTCAGACTTGAAACTTGATTTATTTAAGCTCACTTTAAATATGCTTGTTTCTCTTTTTAGGATGCATGAAATAAATGTGCGAATCCAGACATTTCTATATATCCTAGCCCAAAAACACTGTCTTAACTAGATGCTTATTCAGAAGATGATTATTCAGAAGAATAAATTTTTGATGTTTACAGTGAATTCTGTCTTAAATAATAGAATGTTCTTACAATGAAATTCTGGTTTATAAAATAGATTTGCTTTCACTAATATGGTGATGTTAATCTCTCTAATTTTAGCTCTTACCTCCACTGTGAGTGGGCCACAGAACAACAGCTTTTAAAGGATAAAAGAATCCAGCAGAAAATAAAACGATTCAAAATAAGGCAAGCACAAAGAGCTCACTTTTTTGCAGATGTGAGTATGAAATAGATAACTAAATAAGCTTTTTTTTCCTTATAAAATTGTTATTAAGGGCTTGCTTTTAAGTAGAACAGCTGGATGTTGGTCAGTAAAAGTCAGCAGTGGGTTGAGGTTTTTTTGTTTCAAGTAATTTAAAGAGAAGGGTCTTCTGGAATTGCTGGATTATTCTGACATGCATGTTTAAAATTCGGTCTGTTTGGGTAACTGCTTAAAAGTGGTAAGGAGGGGAAGATAGTAGGGCTGGTTTCTTCTACTGTATGACTTTCCCAAGACAGCACTTAATCACTAAATGACTGCATTTCCTATTCTAATGCCAAATATCTCCTCGCTGCCCATCGCCAAAAAAAAAAAAAAATGAGGCAGGGGGATATCTTAAAAAATGCAAGTGCAAAAGCCTCAGTTGTTTCCAACTGCCAAATTCATTTTGCACATGATAAGACTCAGGCATATGCCAGCTTTTTTTTGTCTCTCTGCTGATCTTGCTACTCTTGGACTGCAGATGGAAGAAGAACCTTTTAATCCTGACTATGTTGAAGTAGATCGGGTATTAGAAGTATCTCTTTGTGAAGATAAGGACACTGGTGAGGTAAGTACATCTTAAAGCAAGTCAGGAAGATACACATCCAAGTAGTTTTTGATAATGGGGTTTTTTTATCATGTTTGGGAGTAACACGTTAATGATTTTAAGCTTCAGCAATATTTTTAATGATACATGACAATCTTCTCATTTCCTATGCTAGTCATGTATTTTGCAATAGAAATTGGAGGTCCAATGGCTTATATTTTTATTGGTATTAATAGGTCATGTAACAGTACTTGAAGTACTTCTTTTGGAAAGCTATTACAGAGCAAACACATAAGATCAGAAAATAAAAGAAAAGAGAAAAGCAAATCAAGCAAATAAATTGCTGAAATTCAGAGTCTGAAGCAGGCAGAGACAAAAACTTGACAGTTGCTGATTAAGTCTGTTGGAATAGCTGTGATGCTTATTTTATTCTAGACAGCAAAATGAACAGATTTTTATCCAGTGATTTCTGTGTTAGTCTTCCTAAAGCAGGGTTGAGAGTTGAAATTATTTTTCATTGTATGCAGCAAATTTGCTGTTGTTAGACTTTTTGGGAAAACATGTGGTGTTGTCATGAGACTTTGCCCAAGATCTTGGAAGTTCACATTTTATTTCATTTTTAAACATTTATTTACTGAATCTAAATAAGATAATCTGCATTAGTTCCATCTTTTGAGACTTTTCCAAAATTCTGGCTGGCCTGTAAAGCTTTCTATTTTCTTGAGAAGACCTCTGTTTTTGGAACTTAAGAAAGTTCTTTGTTTTAGGCTTACGTAGCCTGATTTGGACAGTGGAGAAAATGTTCTGGGTAGCACCTCTCTAGTCTAGTAAACTCTAGTTAGTGGAAATGTGGCAAACATTACAAATGTAGTGATTTATCTTTCCTAAGACTAAGATTTACTTGTGGGTAAGTGGAATTGAAAAGTGCTCCAGGGGCCTACAACGAGCGACAGAGTATGAGAAACCAAGGATAAGTAAATAGATAACAAGAAAGATATATACAGTATTTTAAATAGTATCAGAAATGTGCTTCTGTTCCCAGCTCTCATGCGAGCTAGTTACTCAAATACTAAGGCATATTAACAGTCTCTATACTAAATTAAAAGCTGATAACATTCAGAATTCTCTTCTGCAGCCTGTTATTTACTATTTAGTAAAATGGTGTTCGTTGCCATATGAAGACAGTACGTGGGAGCTGAAAGAAGATGTAGATCAAGCAAAAATAGAAGAATTTGAACAATTGCAAGCTTCCCGGCCTGACTCAAGGAGATTGGTAAAATTATGCCTAATTTACTTGTCTGTCTTGGCAAATTGGATATGTTTTTTTCCAACTTTAAGCTTCTGTGTTAAAACATAAGGCTTACTGGCATTCTGTGTAAAGGATTTCTGTGCCTTGTTACCTAGGAATAGTAATATTTTCAGGTAGGCATAGATAAATACTCTAATTTGTTACTCTGTTAGAAAGAATGTTTAGGAAAAAAGTATGACTATGTAGCTATAACTTTCTTTGAGTGATGAGCAGTACATTGAAACTGGCTATCACAGAATCTAAACAGTATTAAGGCAAGGAGAAAGCAGAATAAAGTATAAACATCCTTTACATAAAGAACAGTGTTAAGTCTTGTGCTTTGACACTGAAGGAAATTGCCAAACAAGATCTGTCAAACATGATTCCATAATTACTTCCTGCTTTTTTTTTTTCCTCTTGTCATAAACGGCTAGCTGAAAGGAAGAAAAATGCACCTAATAAGGAAATGTGTTTTAGCTTTACATTATGAATCTTCTGTCTTACAGAGCAGGAGAAAACAAAATACTTCTATTTGAAGTCCTGTATGTCATTGTCAGTGTGAGACAAGTGTCCTGTGTCGTGTAGTACCACACTTGTTCTAACTTATTTTACATAACTGAATATGCACAGTGTTCTGATTTGTAGGCTTTGATTTTAATAGTTTTTCCATCTATGGATAATGACAGTAGTCACGATTAACGTGTTTGTATTATATTTAGTTAATTTTTCTAGTATTTATTTTAAATCCTGCCATTTTGCCATGTGGGAAGAAAGGCTTTTTATACCTCTCTGTTGCCATATTTGGCTTTGAGAGAAAAGATGACTAGAGCACTAAAGCACACCTGTACAACTGTCAGTCGTCTTAGCATCAGCAACAAGTATTTTCTGTTCCAGGCTCCAGCAATTACAAGAAAGTGTTTGCTGGCAGCAGCCTTGCGAGCAGGAGCGTGGCTGCTCCTGGTGTGGGGGAGTGGACAGATGGGTGCTTTGGGAGAGGGGAGGAAGCCACGGCTGCTGGGGAGGGACAGCTACTGCTCAGAGATGGGTGTCAGGTGATGCTGACATTGGCAAGAGAGATACAAAATTCAGCTCTGAAATTCAGAGCTGGCAGATAAGGCTGCATGACTCTATAGTGAATACAAGCTTTTATAACAACTGAGAAATGGGGGGAGTGAAGATGATCATAAAAGCTTGTAACTAAAAATATTCTGCTTGAGTGTGTGGGTTTGTCCAAGGTACAAAGCAGAAGCTATTCTAAGAGAGTTTTTTCCACTAGAATCCTACCTAGTATCAGTCAAGAACTTCAAAATTTCTCTGCTAAGTTGCCTGCTAAACTAACGGCCAGCCAGCTGAGTCTCCAGGCTTGGGAATTAGGGGACGTGTGTTCACATAGCTTCTCAGCTTTCTCTTACCTTGCTAAGGACATTATGATGATGTACTTTGATACTGTTACAGTCTGTTTCGTCCTGTCCTTTGCATAATGATCTTGCATATGCTTATAGTGTCTTTCATCAGATCCCTTGGTGTAATCAATTCAGGGAGCTAAACCACTCAAAAGTGTACTTGTTTGTATTCCTGGTGTTGACTTCCAGAATCAGCTAACTGCAAGGCTGTGATCAGCAGTGACCAGGGCAAGTGCTAAAAAGAAAGGGCAAGATCACAGTAACTCAGTGCAGATTGCCCAAACTGCTTCAGAAGGATAGCGTCAGCAACCAGTGTTATTCAGACGTTGAGGAATTTGGTAGTCCCAAATACTCAGTTGTAGGACAGACGTTCTTAGAGCTTCTAGAGTGAAACTTCGTATGTTTTTTAGGTTTCTTGTGTAAGTGAATTAGTGTTTAAAATTGACAGTGCCAAGCTATTTGCATTCTTAGTTTTAGAAATCAGTTATTATTATAATAGAGTATTAATTTAAAAGTACTACTTTATATTGATAAATACAAATTTCAGATTTCCACAGACTATTTAATTAGTAAGTAAAGTTAATACCTTTCCAGTTTTAAGATTGAATAATTACATTCTAAATCTGTGTTGTTACACTTTGGAAATAATGGGTTAAAATGTTTTGGAAAATAAAGCATGTACCAATTTGCACATGTGTAATCTTTCCTTTAAAGGACCGACCACCTCCAAACTCCTGGAAGAAAATAGAACACTCCAGGGAATATAAAAATGGCAATCAGCTCAGGGAATATCAACTGGAAGGACTTAACTGGCTCTTATTCAACTGGTACAATAGGTATATTTGCAGAATGTTTTTTAATTTAAACTTGAAACCATATGGAGTAAATCAATATTACTGGGCATGAAAACAGTTTTAATTCAATTTATCTTAAGATCTCTGCTTATATCTTGAAAGGGTGTAACTGGAAAAAAATAATTTCTATTCCTTTGGGTGTACCAATATGTTCTTAACAACAAGAATAACAAAACACAAATCTTAAAAGAATAAAACTAACCTAATTGAAAATACATTTTCAAGGCCTCTGACGTATTTAAAGAAAAAACAACTTCCACCAAAGTACAAGCTTTCAGAATTTTTGGAACAATGAGGAAACACTTGCATATTTCAAAATAATTTCTAGACTTAGTTATGTGTCTTTAAAATTAAGGCTAGTAAATAATTATGTTTTCTATGTTGTAAGCTAAAGTTAACTTCTGTTAAATAATGCTGTGATACATTAACAGGAATATAATAGCTTTCAAGATGTTTTCCAGAACAGTGTTTTTTCTTTGTATCTAAATTGGATTTCTATTCATGAATCTTCCTGCTTGCTTTATTTCTAAATATCAGTTGCCTGTCATCTATAGAGATGGTGTCAGTGAGCATATGATTTCACCATACTGTTTGTTTTAATTCTTAGTCAAGCACTACATTAGCTGTGTGAGCATATGTGCAAATAGCTTAAAGGGCTGGAATGTATGGCTGAGGGTGAGCACCTAATGGTATTTCATGTAGTAATTTGGTTATATACATCTGTCTAAGTTCTGGAAACAAGAAGGGAAATTTGGCAGTGATGCTATAATGTACTCCTTTTATGTGAGTGTAGCTGGAACACTTTCCATCTGTGACTTTCAGCGAATCTTCATTAGTTTCTAGCAGTTTTGTCAAGGTTAGTGTTAAAGGTAGGAAACCTGGTTGACTTGAATTCCATTAATTAGGGCAGATACAGCTCCAAAGAATACTTCTCAAATCTTTTTCTAGGAGAACCTCATGGAGCATTCTTGGGTTTTGCCAGTGCTAAATATGATTGAAAGCTTGTAGTTTTGTGTGCTGAGTTCATTCTTTCAACTTAACCAGGGAAAGTTTGCAAACATCTTTTACAGTGCCCCAATTTTGACTATTTGACAACTTGACTTTGTTTTTATAAATTGTCCATTTGAGTAACAGCTTTAGTGTGTGTACTTTCTCTGATGCTAATCACAAATATATTTTGTTTTCAGGCGAAATTGCATTTTAGCGGATGAAATGGGTCTTGGCAAAACCATTCAGTCAATTACATTCCTCTATGAAATCCTCCTGGCTGGTATAAGAGGGCCTTTTCTGATCATAGCTCCACTTTCCACCATAGCAAACTGGGAAAGAGAATTTCGCACGTGGACTGACCTTAATGTTGTAGTGTATCATGGAAGCATGATCAGCAGGCAGATGATTCAGCAGTATGAAATGTACTTCAGGGATTCACAGGTAAGCTAATGACACTTGTATGCTGTGACTTACTCTAAACCTCTTTCTGGTAGTCGTAATGAAAGCATAGTCTACGTTATCCATACATAACATTTTAGGGAAGGTCATTTCACATCCCTTGATGTGTTACTTAAGCTTTTTACGTATCAGAATCTTTAACATATCCTTACTGAGTAAATTTTGCGGAAGTGGCTGCAGCAAGATACATGTCATTTCAGTATGCTGAGTAATTTTGCAATTGAATAGCAGTGACGCTGGTACTCGTGTGGAGATTAAAGTGTACACAGATGGTTGCAGTTGGGTCCTGAATGTGATGAGCAGTGAGAACAAAAGTACAGCTGATTAAGCTCTACATTACCTTTATGAAGCTGTTGATTTCCTTTTTCCTAGCTTTGTCTGTGTACAGTTTGCTTTTCTGCCTGAAATACTTCACATTAAAGGATATGGAAAACCCCTTGAAATTTGATTCTTCTAAAAGGGGGCACTTTTTGCCCATTCTGTATAAATAAACATTTTATAAATCATGATTGAAAACATGGCACTTCTACGGAATTGATAAGACTAAAAACTTTTTTTTTTAAGTCATGCTAAATATTAAAATGACATTATTTCTTCAGTGACTTATTGTGTACTGCCTTATTGAAGGCCTTGCATATTCTCATTGTCAGACCAACCAAGTAGAGTAAGCTGGGTAAAAAGTGTTCATTTAGTACTCAGGTGATACTTTCATTACGTACTGTATGAATGCTAAATGTATCACTGTCATATATTTTGATTTCTTGAATGTAAGATTTTTCCTGTGATTTAGTCTTTCAGATTTTCCCAGGGTTAAAAATGTGATATTTACATAAACCTTTTTGAAACAGTTCTGTTAGATGGTTGTATCTGTAATTTAAGAGTACTTAAAATTTTATGGTTGGTTAGACAATATTGGATTTATGGATATGAATAATTACTCATTAGTATTAATTACAGAGTTACAGAGATAAAATACATGTGTATGAAATGACAAAACAATTTATAATGTAAAATCCCATGTCTGGCTCTTGATAAAACTTCAATGAAAAAAATCTTTAGATTGAACATTTGAGGTAATATAACAACTTCTGTGTGTTGATGAATCTCTAGGGACGTATCATTCGAGGTTCCTACAGGTTCCAAGCCATTATCACAACTTTTGAAATGATTCTTGGTGGGTGTCCAGAGTTAAATGCAATTGAGTGGCGATGTGTTATTATTGATGAAGCTCACAGACTGAAGAACAAAAACTGCAAACTCTTGGAAGGACTAAAATTAATGAACCTCGTGAGTAATATTTCATTTTGGGGTTTGATTCCAGTTCAGTACAATAATAAATCACAAGTTTTATGCAAGTTTTAAACAATTTTTTAACAGTAAAAGCAAGTAGCAGAGTTTAAAGGGGAATTACTGTCTAGCCTGTAGTTAAGGTTTTATTTGACATAGTAAAATACTTTAAAAAGCAGGTACTGCCTTGATTCTTGAGGCTTTTGTTGCGTTACTGCAAGATCCTTAAGGACTAGTTTTGCATTGTTTAATTGACTTTATTACTTTGATACACTTGTTGCTAAATGTTCTCAGTAGTTGTCTTAATTACTTTCTCATACATGCCTGCTGTGTATATTTTCCACACAATAGGGTGGATTATACATACATGAATATTACAGGCAAAGTTGAAGTGTTCACTTATTTCTTCATTACAGATGTAGGAAGACAGGATTTAAAGAAAAGCTAATAGAAAATACTTACTGTTTTTCTTGATAAATCTGTTTATCTGTATTACCCGTATACTTAGTGACATGCAGAACTGGTATTTTCAGGTTTTGACACTCAGACTTAACACAAAAGTTTTTGCAAATAAGTGCAGATATGGTCCTGTAAGTTTTTTGTTACCTTTTGTAGGAGCATAAAGTGCTGTTAACAGGTACCCCGCTGCAGAACACAGTAGAAGAATTATTTAGCCTCCTTCATTTTCTTGATCTGCTGAATCTACATTCATGCAAGAATTCGGAGACCTTAAAACAGAGGAACAGGTATCGTATGTTGCATAAGTTCATTTTGAGCTTCAATGTGTAAGAGTGACTTCCCTGAAGGCAAAAGTTTTTTTTGAATAGTAATGGTTCTTGCTCCCTACCCTCCCCTTCACTCCCCATGTTACCATATATAAGATCTTTTGTCATGCAGTTTCTCTGTACTGTGCAGGCAGTAGAAATCAGTGAAGTATGGTATTTTATATTAAAGAATTACTTTGACTTTTTTGGGCCAGATTTGTGAATTTGGCAACTAGAGAGAATAATAAGAATTGAAGTTTCCTGCTCTGTAGACAGAGCCTTTGCAGACAAATGGTAAAAAGGTACTCTTTTTTTGTTTGTTTTGGAGTACATAAAAATATTTTTCAGTCATTCAGGGTTAAAAACAAGGCTAGATGCCATCTGGCAAGTATTTTATGTAAGTCTGGGGAAAAAAATTAATGATACAGAGTTCAAAAATATTTCATTAAACTACACTATTACTTTTCATGTTCCGACAAACTGTTGTATTTCATTTAGGTTCAGAAACTGCAAGCTATCCTGAAACCTATGATGCTCAGACGATTAAAGGAAGATGTAGAAAAAAAGCTGGCTCCTAAAGAAGAAACTATAATTGAAGTAGAACTAACTAATATTCAGAAGAAATATTATCGTGCAATTTTGGAGAAGAATTTTGCTTTCTTATCCAAAGGAGCAGGGCAAGCAAATGTACCCAATCTGGTTAACACCATGATGGAACTCAGAAAGTGTTGTAATCACCCTTACCTCATCAAAGGTAAATACATGCTAAGGACTGATTTTTATTTTTTTTTTTAGTACTTTTGTACTTTTGTTTAAAATATATCAGAACTTTTATTGTAGTTCTTAAATGTTTTCATCATACTTCCCAAGGACTGGATTAGGTGGAAGCATGTTTTTCATAGACTTAAGGCAAAGTTGTGAGGCAGTTGGATATTTGAGGCCTGAAATGTGAACTTGTTTTGTAGGATTTCGCAGAATATTTAGAAGCAATTATCTCATGGAAATGTTACACCTCTTTAATAGTATGAAGTATGAAGAATTCCTAGAGCTAACTCTAAATGTTTTTTGCAAGTGATACGGTCTGTCAGTCTTCATTGCTTTTCACAGTTAATTTGGGTGGTTTTCCTGCTTGCAAGAAAATCTACTTTTAAGCTCTTTAAGTTTTTTCTATGATTTCAATTATAGTGGGACTTAAGAAGAATCACAGAATCATGGAATCAACTAGGTTGGAAAAGACCTTTAAGATTATCAAATCCAACAGTCTTCAAAATACTGTCTTAAGATTCATGTCCCATTTAAAATACTACAGAGACAAAAGAAGTTGGGGTTCTTAGTTGTTGGGTTTTTTTAAATACAACACATGAGAACAAGTATTTTTGTTTTTGCAGTTGGGTTTACTTCATTCTAGGTGTACCTTCTTTGGTGCTCTGCTTAAAAACTTAAGACTCCTTTTCAAAGAGCATAGAAATAGATGTTCTTGCTAGACTTTAGATCCATCCAGAACTTTGTTCTGTCTGCAGCAGTGACTAATGGGGTGATATTTAGAGTACAAGCACTGATTTAGGTAACTTAGCCTTCTATGTATATGGAGATATTTGTGTAGGTACACCTATAGAGACAGAAATAAATTCTTTTAATAGGTGCTGAAGAGAAAATCCTTGGAGAGTTTAAAGAAACATACAGCCCAAGTGCTCCAGACTTCCATCTGCAAGCAATGATCCAGTCTGCTGGTAAATTGGTTCTTATTGATAAACTTCTTCCAAAAATGAAAGCAGGAGGCCACAAAGTCCTTATCTTCTCTCAAATGGTACGCTGCCTTGATATATTGGAGGATTACCTTATACATAAAAGGTAAGATACTGCGTATTCTGTCTCCTGTATTATGTTGTTCTCTTTGGGTATATCTTTGAGTATTAGTGCAGGCTTAGTGATTACAACGCACCAAAGCTAGGAATTTTTTCTTTCTGGCTAATCGCTGTAACTTGCTGTAGTGGCTTACCATTTATTCACTAACAGAAACTTCAGAGAACTGAAGAGAGATTGTTGAGTAAACTATGTGTCCTTGTGACCGAAAGTTTGGAGGATAAAACTCCGTAACACCAATGCAGCATTAAGGAGCAGGCACTACTTTATTTCAGTGCTGGGTGCTAGGTGGAATTTCCACAAATCAGGCACACCCAGTGCCGATTTCATTGTTAAGTTTATACGCAAAAATTACAAGGTAGTACACTCCCGGTTACAGTGACTGGTTAGTGATTTGCATGCAATTCTATCTGCAGTATCATTCTCTTCTATTACTATGCTTGCACAGGGGAAGGGTCTTCACCTGGGCAAGGGTCTTCTTGATCTGTGGGTGTGTTTTTCAGTATTATAATGAAGGCAGTTTACTTCAGGTCACTTTAAAAGTAAGTTTTGTTGCCAAGTTGGCCAGCTAGATTTCTACTTTGCCGGGTTGTCACATAACTTATCCTATATACAATAGACCCTGGGTGCTTTGGTTATGCTCTAGAGAGTAAGAACTAAGGCTAACTTATCACAGAGGACAGGGATTCCAAGCAACACAGCGTCTGATTTAAAGTAACACAACACGCCATGCTAACATAAAGGCTAACTTCTTAAATCAAGATGTTCCGATAGATCACTATTTCACAAACACAAAACACAGAAGGGTTCAGTAGAACTTAAGATAATCTGCGACACCTTCAGTTTGTTGCCTTTTTTATTGAACATTTTAATATGTATGTACTGTTTATACATTGCCTGTCAGAAAGCAAGTAAGTTCAAGCTCAGGGTTGCTCATCCAAACCCTGGAAAGCATAGCATGTGTTTCTCACATAGCATGTGTTTTTCACTTACATCTTGTTGAACTTTGGCCAGACAGGGATAATGCAGCTCCTTACTCCTAATAGAGTTTAAGTACAAAATGGTAAACAACTGGAGGTTTGCTTTTTATTAATGTAAAAATAAAATTGTGCTTCCCAGCTCTCCTAAATTATTATGGCTTTGAATTTTGGAGCAGAACTGAACTGCTAGCAGTAAAGCAGCTCCTTAGCTTGGCTTTTGCTCTCACATGCAGTAGCACCCTTTGATTATACTGTTGACCCTAGGGAAACCTAAGAGCTTAAATTTAAGCACATGACTAAATAATATGTGTAAAGCTTTAGGATGTAAAAATCTCACCTTGAGCTTGGTTAGAATCAATTGCTGCTATATCAACCTAAAAGAAATACTGAAAGGCATAGTTCTGTTTTTTTAATGGTCTAGTTGTTGGAATGTACATTTGGCTTTGAAGTGTGTATTTGTCAGTGAACTACCTAGTGGTATAGAGTTAACACATTAAAAAATAAAAATCAGTGAAAATGTCAAGCCGTCCTGCAGTGGATACTGGAATGTATATTGAAAACCATTAGTAAACTATACTAAAATCTCCTTTTGTGACAAATTTATATAACTTCTATGCTGCTATATTTTTGTTTCATAAAGCAGTCTATTTGAACAGCAAGCTCAACAGTTTGTATGTTTGATTTCAATAGACTAATTTTATGTTAGTGTCCAGTATGGAAAATACTACTTATTCTGTAATGTAGTAACATCTAGACTAGTGCATCATATCTGCAGGTAGAATCTTCTGAAATCCATAGGTGGTGAAACTTACTCTGTGCTATTGTTTGATTAGAAATGTTAGAGTGCACACATGATTAGACTTCATACTTAACAGAACTCATGACTGTAGTAGGTTGCTGATGGCCGAAATGCCTGTTTTCCTGTGGATTAGCTGCTGTGCCATTTTATAGCTGATTAGAAGAAAAATGGTTTTGAGGTTTTTTGACTAGTAGATAAACATTCAGCATCTTATTCCATATACAATTTACAGAAGCATTTGCTCCCCTTTTAAGTGTTTCACTTGATTTTGGAAGTTTCAAGGGAGTCTTTTTAACTATCAAAGATAACAGAAGTGACAGTTCTACTTCAGGCTTTTAAATTTGCTGTGTTTAGTTTAGGAAGCTCTGGATTCATTGATGCCTTGATAAAGGCTGTTAAGAGGTGCTGTCATGTAACTTTTGTTCCATTTCTCTTAATCTTGACAGAATCAATATGCAGTTTGTCCAGTGACAGCTCACCAGGGACTGCTTTCTGCTGGTTACTTGGTTCCCCTAACATGTGCAGGCAACTTGGTATATAATACAAAAGTTCACTCTTCTGCTAGTGTGACCCCAGGCAGGGATCTAAGCACAGCAGCATGTGAAAACCTTGTAAGTGTCCCCATGGGACTTCAGGTTATAGTGTGTTTTAATGCAGCTAAGTGCCCTGGTAATACATGTTTCCTGGTATGTATAATTGGGTACTTGCTTTAATGAAGGAAGTTCAGAAGAACTGTTCTTAAAATGTTCAGTGTTTGGACTTGCGGATGTGTATTGGTACTACAGATGTGCAAGTTCTGTCATGATTCCTGGTTAGGTTGATGCTCTGATAATCAAAGTTAGTTGATTGTGCTTTTATTCACTGTAAAGAATAAATACACAAGCAAGAGTTCTGTTCTAATCCCTCTTTGTGTGTGTGTGAATCTGTGGCAATTTTCAGATACTTATATGAGCGAATTGATGGGCGAGTACGAGGCAATCTCAGACAAGCTGCCA
>NW_009922863.1:20217-27980 GCF_000696875.1 Nestor notabilis | reverse complement strand
TTTCAGCAAACCAGATTCCGACCGTTTTGTCTTCCTTCTGTGTACCAGAGCTGGTGGTTTGGGCATTAATTTGACTGCAGCAGATACGTGTATAATTTTTGATTCTGATTGGAATCCTCAAAATGATCTGCAGGTAAATACCTTTGAGCGTAATAGTGAAGCTTAAGAAGTCAGATCTGGTTGAAACAAAAATTGATTACTTGGAATATTGTGTCCATTCTGAACAAGCATCATTTTGGAACATTCAGATTTTTTTAAGGCCTGTGTTTAATATTTCTTGATGAATACTTTCTACTTAGATAGGAGACATCTTCTGGGTTTGGCTGGATTCTAACTTCTTCTTTCATATTGATTACTCTTTGAAAGCATAACACAGGTAAAGTAGTCAGGGAGTTGATAAAACCCTTAAGAATTTGATGACACTTTGAACCCAGGGGTTAGATTTTGCATATACTGACTAACACAGTTTATGGAAATAGAGCTGTTCAGCTGAAACATAGGAGTAATACGTTTTAAGAAAATGAATTAATCAATTTAGGAGTTGGTTGCTGAAATTCAATCCAATCTCAAGTCACAACCCCTTTACCATTTATATTTGGAGATCAGATAACTTAGGAGCTAGCGTGTCTTTTTACGTAGTGTTACTTCAAGAGAAATACCATCCAGTAGCATTCAGCACAGATCATTTATCTGCATTTTGCTTATCACACTGTTTTTAGAAAACTGTTCACAATGCAGAAAATGTCTGGTGGCTTCCATTTACTTACGTGAATTGACTTCCTTTTGAGTTCATACTGTTGTTCACCAGACTGCGTTACAACAGAAACAGTTTCTTAATAGTGTCTTAGATAAGTATAAATTCTTGCTGCTGTTCTCCCTTCAAAAGGCTCAGGCCCGTTGTCACAGGATTGGTCAGAACAAAGCAGTGAAGGTCTACAGATTGATAACGCGGAACTCCTATGAAAGAGAGATGTTTGACAGAGCGAGTCTGAAACTGGGACTGGATAAAGCTGTCTTACAGAGTATGAGTGGAAGAGAAAACAGTGTCGGTGGTGTATGTAGACGTTTCTTGAAATAATTTTCCTTTTGCTTTGGTAATCATGTGGGAACTATTTTAAATTACAGAAGCTAGCATTTCTGTCATTTGCATCTGAGTTATGCAGACTAACAGTGTAATTGACTAATTTTAAATGTAGTCACGTGTTCTGGTAAGTCTCGCTATTCCTTGCTTCTTAAGGTCCAAGGTAGATAATGTCAAAGTTAAAACAAGGAGAAGAGTTTCCCTTTGTTTTCCTTGTATCTTCTCATATTAACATAATGCGTTAATTTAAGATGAGATTTACATCTAGTACTGATAGGTAATTTTTTAAATTTGTACTCATCACAGTGTTGGAACAGCCAAAACAAAAAAGACACTTACTTGTAAAAATGTGAACTGTAACCACATAAAAAATTATTTCAGCTGCCAACCAGATCGTTCTCCTAGCTTTTAGTTATCTAGATTCTAAGTTTTGTAAATTGTAAGCCACAGTTTGGTTGCAGAAGCAGTGGAAAGGGGAAGGGAAATAGAAAAGACTGGGGGATTTTTTTCTGGGCTATCTAAAATGTGTTTTATTTGCTCAGATCCAACAACTCTCCAAAAAAGAAATAGAAGACTTGCTTCGAAGAGGTGCATATGGTGCCATTATGGATGAAGAAGATGAAGGCTCTAAATTCTGTGAGGAAGACATTGACCAAATTTTGCAGCGTCGTACTAAAACTATCACGATTGAATCGGAAGGAAGGGGCTCCACGTTTGCCAAGGTGCGGAAGCAGCAAGTTGTTCTTTGGCAGTATAGAGCTGTAAACGTAACCAATGTTGTAAATCTTATACTTTTAAAAAAAAAGTTATGTTTACTTGTATTTAATGTGTGTGTGTGTTAGGTACGTTTTTGCGTTCTTACATGCATCTGTGTGTTTATACTAATGTGCACATAGCGAATTCAGTGTTGCGCGTGCAGATTGTGTAAATGCCAGATGCAAAGAGCATGCTTGAGCAAAGATGACTAATAGGGCTGTGCTGCTTTTGAAAAGGCTAGGATTTGTGTGAGATACAATGGACTGCATTAACCAAGAACATTAAAACAGCTTTGTGTATAGATCTGTTTGTATCCAAGTATATTAAGGAAGGGAAAATGTATAGAATACAGTAAGAGTAAAAATTGTCAGGATTACTTTAGAAATGCCTGTGCATAGGATATAGTTTTAATCTTGAGCTTTGTGGTAGGAGTTTGAAAAGCAAAATACAAAAGCATTTGTAATAGCAGGGGGTAGAGAGTATGTGTGTGAATGGGGAGGGCTGAGAGTGTAAGGTGTTACGAGCAATAGTTTAGAATAAATTTGGACTGACACTTCATAATTTTTGGTGGGGAGGAGAAATATCATAGCATCCAAAAAACCTATGCTGGAAAATTGGATGAACGGTACAAAAAGTAAATTTGGACTCCTTAATTTCCAAAGTAACTGTAAGTATGAATCTGAATAAATATGAATACGGGTAAATGAAAATTAAAAAACTAAAAAAAGTATAACTGAGCTTAGAATGTGGGTACGTCATGAATGCAGTTGAGACAGGTCTCTCTCCCTCTCCCCCAAAGGCAAAGCAAAAGGAAAACTAATAATGTAATGTATATTATTATATTTAAAATAATATTTATAACTTAGATTCTCTTATCTTGCTTATTATGGCTTAAATAAGAAATGGATTTCTAAAGATGATCATCATCACTATCTTTTTATCAGAAGAGTTAGAAATTTTTACATGTTTCTACTTTTTTTCCAAAAGCAGTGAATTAGGGGTTTTAAAATGCCTTCTGAAATTAAGCTTGTTCCATGCTCTCAAGCTTTGATTGTTGGTAGTTTAAACACTCCTTTGAAATTTCCCTCAAGCGAGTACTTTTGCATGAGATGAAATCCCCAAATGCTGATAAGCCTCTTCAAAAGTTTCTATTTTCTTCCATTCAAGTAATTTAGATTCAGACTGAGAAGAATCTTGCTTCTTAATGTTCTTCTCTCCTGATGGTGCATAGAGTTCATAAGATTTTTCTGAGATATTATGGATCTGATTTAAAAAATTAAGGGGGAGGTGAACTTTTGAGTTCTTGGCACTGTAAATAGGTTCTGAAGTCTTAACAGCTGCTTGGGAGACTTTTGATGAAATAAGGTTATGCAGACTTCACAGCACCGAGGTATTCAAACTTGACAAACTTTTGATGTATGATGTTGGTAAGATTTATTTTTATTTATTACAGGCTAGTTTTGTTGCATCTGGAAACAGGACTGATATTTCACTAGATGATCCCAACTTCTGGCAGAAATGGGCCAAAAAAGCAGAAATAGATATAGACGCTATCAGTGGTAGAGTAAGTACTTAGTCTTTTTAACATGTGTTTTCTCAAGTATGTGCTTGCTGTTGAATTCTGAAATAGTAGGTGTAGAATTTCTGGTGCTTTTTTTACTGTTTCAACAAATCAGACTTCTTGTGCTGGTTAGCTGGTGCATGGGTAATCAACCTGCTAATAGCTTTAGTATTTCCTGGCTACTTCTTGTCCCAAAAGAGTTTAGGGATCTTTGATTTTTGTTGAAGTACTGGAAATGGTTTGAAAGTGTGTAAATGTTCTGGTTGCCCTTTTTCTGTTTGTAATTTCCAGTCTGGAATCTGCAAAATGGCTCTCTAGTAATTCTGTCAGTTTTATAATACTGGAAGTTATGTGCTGTACTGGAAGACGTTCCTATGCAGCTGGCTTTAAAAAGGTTTTGCCCCTTTTTACTTACAGAGGCTGCAGCATGGTCTGTGTAAATATTCAGCTCAGATGAGGTATTCAGTATTGTTTATAACCAATGTACTGGCATCATGGTATGAAACTCAAATTTTTGTTGCCTTAAATACCACAAAACGTTTTACTTGTTTTATGGGTGTTTAATGTGATTTCTTTACAAAATACTTACTGACATTAATGACAATTTTTCAATTGTCAAATATTGACAATGATGTCAGTATTTATTGACATTAGATTGAAATTGTTGTTTCTGAATTGAAGCCATCTACTCAGAAACAGTAAGGTTTTTTTCTGATAAGATCTGTTTGAAATTTTGCAGAACAGCTTGGTTATTGATACCCCAAGAATCAGGAAACAAACACGGCCCTTCAGTGCTACAAAGGATGAGCTGGCCGAGTTGTCTGAGGTGGAGAGTGAGGGTGATGAAAAACCAAAACTCCGCAGGCCTTGTGACCGTTCCAATGGATATGGAAGAACGGAGTGCTTTCGGGTGGAAAAAAACTTGCTGGTCTATGGGTATTGCATACATCCTTCTTCATTCTAGGAAGTTTTTAAAAAATACTATTTTTTATGTACTAAATGGTATTTATGGAGTAACTTTTAGCTATAGTGGCAATAACTTGGTATATATAGAATTTATCTAGAATATACATTTATGTGAATTTATCATGCATCCTGTATAAGTCTTTCTGATAATTTGCAATTCAAGAAATGTTAAAGAAGAGAGGTGAAAACTTCTGCAAAGGAGATAATGATGTTTAACATGGGCACTACAGCAGTCTCTCTAAAAATCATTGCAGTAAGTGCTGAAGGAGGCTCAGAACTGTAAATAAATATCTGAAACAAAGGTTTGGTAGGTGACTTGATGTTCATAATTGTAGAACATCTTGCACTCCCGTGAGGTGCAAATAGGAACTGAAATTCCAACCAGTTATTTTAAACATGCTTAAATTGGGCATGTCGTTTTGGAAATAAAATCTTAGGTCTTCTCTCACCTGCGTTGTGTTTGTTTATCAGTATGAGTTCCCCTCAGTTTTGGGTTTTAGAAGCCTAAACCAATAATCTGTATTTTTGTAAACAGGCAAGTTTTGTTGAAACTGTTTAAATAGATGGAGTTTTGTCACAAATTTCCACTCAGTAGCTTAAGGTGAAGGAAAAAACATAGAAAGCCAAACATTTTACAGAGAATTCCCTTTTGTAATGGAAATATGTAGGCTATCCAAGGGTTTCAGTTCAAAGTGCTGACTGTGTTTCACTTTGGATTAGGTGGGGTCGATGGAGAGAGATTTTATCACATGGCCGCTTCAAGAGACAGCTGAATGAACAGGATGTGGAGATAATCTGCCGAGCTCTATTAGCCTATTGTCTTGTTCACTACAGAGGGGATGAGAAAATAAAAAGTTTTATATGGGATCTCATTACCCCAACAGAGGATGGGCAAACACGAGAGTTACAGAATCACCTTGGTAAGGTCTTCTGTGTTTTCTGCAGTTAAATATCTTCATATAGTATGTCTGTGGTACTGGGATAAAATCACCTAAGAATTCTCTCTGTGTCCTACTTGGAATAAAGGAAATTTATTCCAGATATGCAGTTCAACTGATGGGAAAAGAAGTGTCATTTCTGCTCTGCTTTCTGTTTGATGGCTTACCCAAATGGATTGGTGTGTTGTGTGTAAGCTTTATTTTGCGTATCTGTTCATGAGAACATACTCTGTTTCAGAGTAGGTGAGATCACACTCTGCTTTCATTCCCTCTCTCCTGCTTTGTCCTTAGCCGATGAAATGTACTCCAGAGATGCTCTAAGAGATGAGAGGAAAAACCCTCAAATCCAGACACTGTGATACTAATATTTTTTCTGCACTGCAGGTCCCAATACCGGTATAGGATATAGGAACTTTAGGTATCACAGGATCTATACCTACCTGTTGCTGTATTGTGTTTTAAATTACATAGGCTTATCAGCCCCTGTGCCTAGAGGAAGAAAAGGAAAAAAAGTGAAGACCCAGGCTAGCACTTTTGATATACACAAAGCAGAATGGCTTCGAAAATACAATCCAGAACATCTGTTGCAAGATGAAGGATACAAAAAGCACATAAAACACCACTGCAACAAGTAAGCAGTAGCAAAGCATGGATGTCTTTCAGTGTCTGTGTGAAGATTCTTTTTACTCTGATTGCTTATTGTCTTAGACTTTAAAATACTTGCAGAACTGTAAAGAAACGAGTTTAATAGTGTTAGGCTGATTAGAATAAATAGGTTGCAGTATATTAGGAGGTTAATTGAATATTTCATATTTAAAATGATTCTGTATATGTGTGTCTGTACAGAGAAAGAGATGCAAGGATTTCTGGGGAGTCTTGCAGCAGCCAAAGGACTAAAGATTTTGGGAGTGCTTAGCAAAGAACCAGAAAGCACTAAAGTCATTGCCCCTCAGTCTTACATGCTCTTTTAACCTGGCGTGTTTTCTAGCCTTCTGGGAATCTGAGCTACTAGCTTGTTGAAAGCCCATTCATAGCCATGACCTTATTTTAGATAAATCTTTTTTATGCAGCAAAACTTTTCATGCTCTGCTTGAAATTTCATACTACTAGTCAAGAATTGAAATACAGCATGTAGAAGCCATCAGGGGCATGCACCAAATTCTAAGAGAGAAGGAATGAAAAGGTGATGTGAAAAATGCTCTCAGCCAGCTCAGTTCTTTCTGAAGATATCTTTTAAGTAGGAAAAGGGAAATAGCAGTTTGTTCTTAGACGTATTTTAAGAAGCAAGTGAGGAGTATTGTGCTGGCCCTGGTCTTTGCCTAGAATTTGCAGTGAAACAATTTGTAAAAATGATTGCAGTAAAGGGTGTTACGTGACCTGAAGGCTTATGTCCTCTTATAACTGGAGAAAGTATGTTTTAGGAAAATGACTTGAAAGCTTTGTGGTATTATAACAGACAAAACAAAACCACCCACAACTATTGAAAGCTTTTAGAGTGCTAATATTTGTATTTCTTTTTTCTTCATTTAGGGTCTTGCTTCGTGTAAGAATGCTGTATTACTTAAAACAAGAAGTCATTGGTAATGAATTCCAGAAGGTGTTTAATGGAATTGATGCCAGGTGAACTATAGAGAGGTTTTTTTCTTATTTATTGTAAACGTAAACTATCAAGTGAAAACTCAGAAATCCTTCTGGACCTAAATAAGAAATGTTAAACCCAAATATTTGTATCCTTAGGCTGTGAGAAAAATGCTTTTATTTACTCTTGTTTACTTTGTATTGACTCAACATGAGGAAGTCCCAATTCCTATTTATGAGTCTAGTTATATAAAGTAAAATTATTTAAGGCAAATAGACTGTATAAATGAGTGAAAAATAGAATTTTGTACTTTGCGTTCTAATTAGCAGGGTTTTTCTGCCTCTTTGTGCCTGCTTTTGTTTAAGTGTTGCATATTCCACTAATTTGTATTTAAATTTTTTTAATGGAAATATTGCCATTTGGAAATTCTTAACCTCACTGCTACAGGAGCTTGTGGAGGATAGAAAACTTTAATTTGATTCAGAAAGGTGTTACAGACATTCATGGAAGAACAGTCCATCTTGTGCTGTTAAACACAAAAGCAGATAACCCTTGGTTTGCAAGGTGTTGCAAGCACAAACTACAGGAGTTGCCAGAGTTTACTGAGAGAGGAAGAATATTGTACGCTGGTTCTGCTGTCATATTCTTTCCCTGGTCCCTGCCAAATACAAAATATCAAGCTGTCTAGATGCTTTGTAGTGCTACTTTTAGGGTCTTGCTCTATAAGTACACTTGGGGAAGTTTAAAAATCCCACATAAAGTAGAAATATACAAAGTGAAAACAAAACTTCATTTCTTCCTCTGAATATTATTGATGTTGTTGTGCTGTTGGTGATTCTTCTTAGTGAAATTGATGTTTGGGTCCCTGAGCCAGATCACTCT
>NW_009922863.1:0-20186 GCF_000696875.1 Nestor notabilis | reverse complement strand
TGGTGGGATGCAGATGCAGATAAATCCCTTCTAATTGGAGTTTTTAAACATGGTGAGTAACATGGATGACGACGTAGGTACTTGCCCACCCTAAACTCAGTTTTTTATAGCTTAGTCTGGAAGTTAAACTTATGCCACTTTTTTCTTTATAGGTTATGAAAAATACAACACTATCAGAGCAGACCCAGCACTGTGCTTCTTGGAAAGGGTTGGCAAGCCAGATGAGAAAGCAGTTGCTGCTGAACAGAGAGCAAATGATTATATGGATGGGTATGAACACTCAAATTGGGCATGAATGTTTCAGGGCCTTGAAGTAAACAAGACTGAACTTGTGTGTTGAACATTCTTTTTGACTGGTTTTATACTAGTTTGATGTCAAAGTTGTGAAGAATTCTAGTTTGATTTTACTACCACAGAGCGAAAGAGAGTTAAGAATTAACAGAACCAGTTTGCGATTTTACATTTAAAGGAAACATGCAGCAACTAGTTGTTAACAAGAACTCTACCTTGTGTTGCTGTATGAGAAGTATTATTTAGACACTGAAGTGCAAAAGCCTTCACAGGCACAGAGTACTACAGACCTTTTTAACTTGATTATAGGTCAGTCAGCTTGGTGTATTAGTCTTGCGTAGCTAACCAGTGACCCCAGTATATCAATTTGAGTATCACTAATACTTACTGAAGGGGAAAACTGCTTTTCTTCACTGCTTCATCAGTGAGGTTAGCAGCTGTGGTCACAAAGAACATCTTTGAATGACATAGTGAACTGGGGAAAGTAGGGGGGGTGCCAAGAGTCAAACCAAAGCTGCCATGAAGTATTTTCCTCATTTCAAATAGAAAATGAAGTACAGTAGATCTAACTAAATTTAAATGAGCTTTGCTTAATTGAAGAGAATTTGAGGACTTCTGAAATATTACTAAGATGGGTTCTTTTTTGTGTTGAAATTCTAACAGGGATGTAGAAGATCCAGAATATAAACCAGCACCAGCAATGTTTAAAGATGACATAGAGGTATAGTAGGCACCTATTAATAGCTTCTTTTAACACTCTTTGAATGTAATACTCCCTACCTTTTCATTAAGCAAATTACTACATTTTTCTGTATTTATCTAAATTTGTAAAACTTATTCCGAGTGTTTCTGCAGCTGTGTGGGTGCAGGACATGAGAGAGAATTGCTGTATAATTCTGTTCTTTGCATTGTTAGCCATTTGTCCAAAGTATCTGTCACTCTTGTTCTTTGTCATATTCGTAAGTTGGCTATAAGATCTAAGTTTAACCTAAACCTCTGGAGAGGGCTACCTTTTAAATTTTGCTTTACTTCTGTTTTCCTACAGGATGATGTTTCATCCCCAGGGGATCTAGTAATAGCAGATGGAGGTAAAGACATAAAACTTCATATCTCAGCTAATTCAGTCTATTTTGAATTATTTAATTCTGTTGACTTTAAGCTAAAATGTGTTCAGATTGCTTAGTGTAGAACCATAGGCACCAGCAATGTTTAACGTGTTTATTTTTCCTGTGACTTTGTTTTAATATAGATGGACAAATGATGGAAGGAGACAAAATCTATTGGCCCACGCAGTCTGCCTTAACAACACGTCTTCGCCGCCTGATTACAGCTTACCAGCGAACAAGTAAAAATAGGCAGGCCCAGCAGATCCAGTCAGCATTCCCAGTACAACCCAGTATGATGCAGCCTCCATATGAGGAAGCTGCTTTAAACCCAAAGATGGCTGCTAAGATTGAAAGACAGCAAAGGTATGTGCAGCATGCAAATAAACTTTTTTTTAATACATACTTATATTAAAAATAGCAAGTGAATAACAATTGTTAGCTGTGTGAAATAGTGAAGAAAACAATGCAACTTTCAATTACTTTTTTCTTGCTGATCAAGGTGGACAAGAAGAGAAGAAGCTGACTTCTACAGAGTTGTCTCCACATTTGGAGTTGTGTTTGATCCAGAAAGGGGGCGATTTGATTGGACCAAATTTAGAGCAATGGCTAGACTACATAAGAAAACGGATGAGAGCTTAGAGAAGTACTTGTATGCATTTATGTCAATGTGCCGGAGAGTCTGTCGTCTCCCCTCAAAAGAAGGTGGGTTTATATATTTTACTTCTAGTTTTATCTGTATTTTCTGTTGCCAGGGCTTATTTTCAGAAGGTTCTTTCATGTGTTCCAGTATAAAAAGGGTGGAGAAGGAAATAAGGAAACATGTTAAGTGTAAAATCGAAACCTTATAATGGGGAGACATGTATTAACCAGTTAAAGCTATCTCCTAGAACTGATTTGTGGTGCAGGTTTTTTTCCAGATTCTCATCTTTTTTTTTTGTTTCAATACAGAACTCATAGATCCAAACATCTTTATCCAGCCGATTACAGAGGAGCGTGCTTCTCGGACTTTGTATCGCATTGAACTCCTAAGGAAAGTGCGGGAACAGGCCCTCAGACACCCACAGTTGTTTGAACGACTAAAACTATGCCAGCCAAACCCAGACTTACCTGTCTGGTGGGAATGTGGGACTCATGACAGGGATTTACTTATTGGAGCTGCTAAACATGGAGTTAGCAGGACAGATTATCATATTCTCCGTGATCCTGAACTCTCATTTATGTCTGCCCAGAGGAACTATAATCAAAATAAAGTGGCACTCTCAAGGACTTCTACTCCACTTCTCCATCAGTACCAGATGGCATTATCTGCTTCTCCTCTTACACCTCAGTCAAGATTGTCAGATGCTAAAGTGAATGCTTTTGAGGACACAAAAGCTAAAAATGAAAATCTGAAAGAGGACCCTCAGTCTTCTGAAGAGGAATCTATGTCTACAGAAGAGACACAAACAGTAATGAAATCTGAACCTTTAAGTCCAAGAAACGGCATGGCAATACAAAATACAGACCACAAACCTAGTGTGAAGACTGAAACAGACAGGCGCATGGTGGCAGCAAGGACAGAGCCTCTAACTCCAAACCCAGCTTCTAAAAAACAGAGAGTCAGCAAAAGGGGATCTGACTCTAGCTCTGACTCAGACTCTGACTCAGATAGATCATCCTGTTCTTCCAGGTCATCTTCTTCATCCTCTTCGTCTTCATCATCTTGTTCACACTCTCGATCAGGCTCTAGCTCTTCATCATCTTCATCTTGTTCTTCAGCATCTTCATCTTCATCATCGTCGTCCTCATCATCGTCATCGTCGTCATCATCATCATCTGAAGACAGTGATAGTGATGAAGAGGAGGCACAAAAACGTGGTATGTGTGTAGTCTTACTTCTGTGGTATAACTCTTAAACTGAACAAGTTTATTCTTAATAGAAAAATGTCTAAAAAAGGATATTAAATCCCACAAAAGTAAACTTAAACATATTTTCTTGCTTCTTCAAGTGAATTGGAAGAATTTGAGGGATTACTTTGCTTCACATCAGTGCTTTGTATGAGATACTTGAGTTGTGTTGACTGATTCTCTAAGCAAGCTTACCATGCATGTGGTTCACATCTGGGAAGAGAGTTGAGCAGCTAATGTTTTGTGGAAATCTATATTCTGTGTGCATTCCCTACCACCTTTTATTTTTCTTCTTAAATACAGAGATTCTTTTGGGTTTCCCTCCTTGGTTTTTTTGCTCTTGCTCACCTCTCTTTGCAGCTTACTTAATGTGCTTTCATGTAATCTGCAGGCTTCCTTCTAGCCAGGCTATAGGTGATGCAAGCTGCTTTTTCTTGTAAACTGTAGGTGGCCAAGCAGTGTACTTGCACTGAATATTTTCAAACACTATGTACCTGGCTAGAAAAGATGGAGGTGACTGTAGAGCACAGGACCAAAAAACCCAGAAATGTTTGTGAAAGCTTCAAAGAAAAACCAAAAAACCTCTGATCAGTGAAGTGATTTAAAATTTTTAGTAAACCAGCCAATCATTTAATACACTCCTTATTTTGACACTATGAAGTCTCCTCTAATCTTGCCCCTTGAAACTTAGAATGTGGAAAGATCTTTCTACTGTGCTAACCAATGAGAATAGAAAAAGGAGAAGGATGAAAGTTAGGCAGTGGTCTTACACATAAGTGAATAATCTTTCTCTCCCCACCACTCCCTGCCCTGCCATCTCAGGGAAGACGCATTGTGTGAATCAAATGGATCCTCTTGTCTGTGGAAATAACAAATGGAAACTATAGGGTTAATTTACTGGGAGAATGATTACTGGGCAAGTAAAATGCCACTGAAACAAAATAATTAAGATGCTGCTGCTTGTAGCAGTGGAAGAACCTTTTCAGAGGAAACAGTTGTATGCAAACATTAAAACAGTGAGAGAAAAAGGATGCTTATACAACATAAATATTTAGATCTAGATGGTGGATACTATAACATGTGCTACAAGTCCAAATATTAGGCTTGCTTTCTGCCAGCTCAGCCTGTTCAGGCAAGTAATTGTGCCATCCTCAGATAGCAGTGTCTCATAAATCGGTCAGCCTTTCTTCTTGTGGCTATTTTGCTGAGTTGGTGTTGACAAGATTGGTAAATGCTGGAAAACTCTCTTATCATCTGCATCTTAATTTCAAGACCAGGTTCTGTTTCATATCTTGTACAGTGATCATGGACTCTTGGCATACTTCTCACATTTGAAACATCTTTTTAGGAGGGCTAAATTCTATCAGATGACTCAATACATAGCTACTGTTAAGGACAAATTTGAGTTCTATAGAAATGTCCCTCAGTACTAGTACTCTTACTTTGCTGATGTAGTATTTACATATTCAACAGCACCTGACTGTTTTCCTGTGTCATAGTGAAACTTGCATTGTTGTCTGGGTGGAGGCAAGAGTAAAATAGCAATGAGAAGTATAACAAAGTCAGAGGACACACTGGAAAGATACTAAGAAGAAATCCTCTGTCGTTAAAATTTTAAAAATGCAATTATATGGACACACGTGTCCCAAGACGTGGAACATCCAGCATTCCATCCTGAAAATTTTTTAAAGTTGCATCCCAATTGATTTGCCATGTCCTGGTGATAGACATCTTTGCTTTCAATTTAATTCTGTATTGTAGTGCATGTTGACTTACAAAGGAAGTATGTTAAAATAAGTAAGGACTGTCTATAAGATTACTGTGAAGCATGTCTGTTTTCAAATAGCTAAATGTTCGACATGTTGAGCTCTTGAAAAATAAACAGGAGTGTGAGTGGAATTTAAATGCCTAGCAAAGGATCAGCAGTCATCCTGAAAAACCTAACGGATTAGTTCTTCAGTTTAACTTGTGTTTGGACTTTATCTGAACATTGTTATGTGTGTTTTGTTCACCTAATCTTCTTACAACGAATGTTTAACTTCCTTATGACATCAAATGATGTTAGCATTTTTATTTAGCAGAAGGAACCCCGCATATAAAAGCATATGATGAAGAGAGTGTAGCCTCTCTGAGTACAACACACGATGAAACACAAGACAGCTTCCAGATGAACAATGGGACACCGAATTCCAGTTATCTCCTACAGGGTGGATACATGTTGGCTGCATCCTATTGGCCAAAGGCAAGTTTATAATACTATTTTGAAAACCAGACTTGTAGATGAAGGTGAGAGGTGACATTAGTATTCCATTATGAATATTAAAACCATACCACTGAGGTGTAGGAAGATCTTGGAAAAAAACCCAGAATTTCGTTCATGGTAAATTATAGTAAAATTTTCATAAAGCATGTTGTTCATCAGTTGTGCAGCTGTATCTGTGAAGGAGAGAATGTGCATATAGGAAACAAAAGTGAAAAGGAAGCATATTTAAGATGCATGATCTTAAGTCTGTGAGAGGAATTGTTTAGTGTAATCCGAAAGAATGTAAAAATGAAATAGCAAGAAATCAGTTAAGCTAAATATTAAAATACAAATCTTTAATAGTAGTAGGACTCCTTCAGCTACATTGCAAGATCCTATTGAAGTATAGGCTGGCTGAAGCACTGATGTAAACCAACTTCTGTGTTAAAATTTAACTGTATGATTCCATGTGGGAATTTGTGAAATTAATGAAATTCTAAAGTATGCTTTGAAAAAGTGTTAACATCAAGTGGCTGAGTGATGAGAGCAATGGCATACTTGTTTACAGGTGGTGAAATTTAAGTACAAAGGTGACTTTAACAAACTTTTACAGGGAATTGGTACAAATACAGGAACTTAGAAAATAGAAATTTTTTAAGTCCAAGTCTAATGATGAAGAATGTTGTAATTTCATTTCTTTTTAGAATTAGAAGATAATACATAAATGTAATATGTACAGTGTTGGTAAGCATTACTCCTAAAAACTATTTTCTCTGATTTATAGGATCGAGTTATGATTAATCGACTTGACAGTATTTGTCAAACAGTGTTGAAAGGTAAATGGCCTTCAGCAAGAAGGAGCTATGACAGTAATACGGTGGCCTCATTCTACACAACCAAGCTTCTGGATAGCCCGGGTGCTGCTGCAGATTACATTGAGCCCAGTGCACCAACACCCCCTCTTGCAGGTGTTAAAGAAGAATATGATCAATCACCACAGATGTCAAAGGTGAAGAAGCATGTACGAGAAAAGGAGTTTACAGTGAAAATCAATGACGTATGTTTATTTTTATTGCCCTAGGACCTGATTGCGATTGCGGTGTGCGGCATGCTTTACCTGCAAGTGGCTGCCTGCTCTCACTCTCACTTCCTTCACACACTTGTTTGTGGGTATTTGGGTCTGCTGCTTCTGGGCATTGAGTGTTTGGGTTTTGGGTTTGTTTTGGGGATTTTCTTTTGGTGGGTGGAGGTGGTTTTTTTGTTTGGGGTGTTTTTTTTGTTTTGTTTTTTTTTTATTTGCTTTATTCTTTTTTTATTTGCATAAGCCACTGGAAGGAATCGTTATTATTTCTCTCTCTGAATTGAGATTTTGCCATTCTGGTGCTTCCTCAGAGAGCCTGTTTTATGCTGTTTCTAAGAAGTCTGGTTAGTAATAAAAGCTATTTCTGTTGTTCAGCTTTTTTAAAGACATTTCAGCATGTCCTATCCAGCAAGCACTTTACTATTTCATGGCCTTTTAGAGGGTTATATGTAAATTTCCCAGTTCAAATGCAGGCTAGAAGCTTCAGACATTATTCCTATCTACAGTTTGAGACTTGTTCATAGCACATAAAAATGTATGAAAACTTCCTCTTGTAATTGGGTTTGGCATTTCTTTAAGACTGGATTATTGAGGTAGACAGCTGTTCAGTGTCTGGATTTTTCAGTTACAATAGCAGATAATTTAAAATTTATATTCACAGAAGCAATTCCGTGAAATTCTGTTCAGATTTGTTTTTTACATGGAGGAGAAGCCAGGCTTGTTTTAAGGTTCACTGTTCTCAGTTCTTCTGGAGTAACTCTTTGTATGTGAGAATCCTGATTACGAAGCAGTCATTTCTGCTTCAGAAGAGACTCTTCTAACCCTGGCATTTATTTAACAGGAAGGTGGTTTGAAATTGACTTTTCAGAAGCAGGGACTGTCTCAGAAAAGGCCATTTGAAAGCGAGGAAGGTGCATTAGGACAGCAGCAATACCTGGCTCGCCTACGTGAACTCCAGAATGCCTCAGAAACCAGCCTTGTCAACTTCCCTAAATCACTCCCCAAATCAGGTATGTAAAATGTCAAAGGGAATAAGAGTTAGGATCAACTCTTATCTCCTGGGTTCTTCTCTGGAAGAGAGGTGTTTGCAGGAAACTTAGGGGGTAAAATGGCTTTTCAGAGCCTGATACTAATAGTGTTTTAAACAGTCACAAAACAATAGGCAGTTTCTGTTAGATATTACCTGTAGAAATTATATGCACTTGCACTATTTTAAGTACTTTTATTTCCTTTTGTTATTCAGTCACTTTCTCTGTTATGAACAGTTGAAGCATGTGACACTCATTGTATTGCATTATTAATTAGGTACTTCGAGTCACTTACCAGCCAGTGCCAATGGAGTCATAGCTGACAGTCAGCCTCCAGTCAAAAAGAGAAGAGGAAGAAGGAAGAATGTGGAAGGAGTTGATGTCCTCTTTATAAACCGAAATAAACAGCCAAATCATGTAAGTAAACTTGATCTTGAATCCAAAAATAAGGTCAAAATTATTGTTAATCCCTTAACTGAGTATAACCAGCTGTCAATATACAACAGAAACTTTATTATTTAAAACTGTTGGGTTTGGGTTTTTTTCTGAAACTGTTCACTGACAGTTCATGACTACACAAATGAGAACTGGTAGAGTTCTACTAAATATTAGATATATGCAATACTTGTAACTATTTTTAAAAAGTAAATTTAATTCTAGTTTTGATGAACTGTAATTAAAGTATTATTAAAAACTTGATATTCGACCTAGCAACACCTTTTGACATCCTTTCCTGTAACATCTGCCACAGTGACTTAAAGGGAGCTATTTATGGTATGAGTAGTCTCACTTAGTCCTTCAGTGATGATCTTCATAATGATCTGCAGGACTGTGACCTTCATTTGTATCATACATGAAATAATTGTGATGGTTTGTTTTCTGTGGAGAACTTTGTCAAATGTCTTGAATTTCTCCAGGTTAATCCGAGTATTAACTCTAGTCAAGTTGCTGCAGGAATAAACCCAGCACTCACTCACACACAGTCCCAAGGCATGCTTGATGCAGAGAGTCCAGTTCCTGTTATTAACCTAAAAGATGGAACAAGGCTTGCAGGTGATGATGCCCCCAAAAGAAAAGATTTGGAAAGGTGGCTTAAAGAACATCCTGGATATGTTGAAGATTCAGGGGCTTGTATTCCTGTGAGTATTCCTTTCAGCTCTGCTTCAGCTAAATAGTAAAACACTTCTCACAAAATGTATTTGGGTTTGTATTCCATGTTATGTGAAATTACTCCTTCTTTGTTCTTCTGTTTTGTTGAGTAAAAGGAGAATGTCCATTTCTTTTTACATAGTTTAAGCTCCAAAAGCCTTTCTTCTCCTTCAAGTACGTAATTGCCAAAAAAAGCAATACTAAACAAAGACACTTGATCTTTGCCTAATTTCACCCAAGACATTTTTTTTTTTCTCTAGATAAGAAAACTCATGTTACCCTGATACTAATGATGGGAGCTGAAAATGTGTAATAGCATATGTAGTGATACAAAACAGTAGCAATGTTCCTGACAATTAAAGCACTGTTGAAAACTGAAAATTACCAAAATAAAGCAATGGGTAGAGGCATCAGTGAGAGGGTTTAGTGATGTTTACTGAGCTGCATATTACATGATTGTGATTAGTAAATAAGTATTGTTACTAGAATATTTCTGAAATCGATGATGACTTCAAAGGAATGCATGACTCAAGAGAATGCACAGGTATCTTACCATTTTTAAAAGTTATACCAGAAAGATATTGGGCTTTTTGATTCCTTTGTAACAGAGGATGCAGCTGCATGATGGCAGGCCCAAACAAAAAAGGCACCGTTGTCGAAACCCCAATAAACTGGACGTTAATAGTTTGACTGGTGAAGAACGTGTTCAGCTCATAAATAGAAGAAACGCAAGAAAGGTATTTAACTTACTGTTTCCATTCTCATGTTCCCCGAATGAAAAGTTACCTGAAATGAAGAGCTCTATATAATATACTACACTTGCTAAAATACTTGTGTATAAATGAAAGTGTTTTGTTTTAAAGTTTTGGCACAGAGCAACAAGGTCACTCACAATCTTCTAGTAAATGTTTTGAGACTATGCAAACATGTAAGATATGGCTAGAAATTTACCCTGTAGTTTATGTTCAGATAGAACTGAACACACATATTGCAATATTTGTGCCCTTGACTAATGCAGAGGCATGGCCATTGAAATACACGTTGTTCTGATTAAAGTGGGAAATGTTTATATGCTGCTGTATTAGGGTCAGAAGCTTTGTGCGTCTGTAGAGGAGGGTCAGGCAGAATTTTAAGTCTCTCATTTCTTCAGTACTGTCTCAACAGCAGCTCTAGAGAGGAACCTGTGTGGTGCTAGTCTCCTGTAAAACAGCCCCTGGGCTGCTCTACAGTAAGCCATGCCCTGAGGAATCTTTTAAAAGCTGATGATCAATTAGTGAGAGATTTGATCCCTGCTTGCTCTAGAAGTCTGTATTTTCATGATGGCTTTTTTTCTCTAATAAATCTCCATACCATAGTTGAGACTCCTGTTAATTTATTAATCTCAATTTTCCCATTTTATAAGCGCTCCTGCACTTCTCTGAATCATCAAACTCAATTTGACTTATTTTGAAGTTTAGTTCTACATCTAGTAGCAGGTGGTGAGGGGACCAAAAGTAGGCTAGAAAATGTGAGTTTAATTTGCAGTTTATAGAGAGAGCTGAGTAGAAGCTGGAATTATTTTTCCTTTCTTTTTTCTACCATTTCTTCTTTCTTTCTGGATATGAACGATACATCTGATTAATTTGAAAGATTAATTTGCATGGAAAAGAAATACAAGAAATAATTTCACAAGAGAAGCAGAGCCTCTTAAGAAAAGTATTTTTAGAATTTGACTGAGAGCATAGAATATGGCTGTTTCGTGGATAAAGGAAAAATTTAACCAGACTGTAGTTACAACCTTCTTGCTAAGACTTGGCCACTCTTGTTTGCTATTTATGTGGTTGTTCTTCCATTTATTGCATGTCTGAATCATCTCTGACACTAAACATTAGTAAGAATGTGAAATACTGAAGTTGCAAAGTGTTAGTTTAATAGATGAGTTTGAGTTTAGTAGGCTTAGAACAAATCAAGAGTCTCTGGCATATACCATGAAGAATCACTGAAAAGCTATGCTATAATAATTGATAATTTGAAGTGAGACTTTATTTGTATTGTTTTGTATAAAAGGCAAAAAATGAAACAGTGTCAGGTGTGAATGTTGCCTTCTTACGAGTAAGAAGTGTTTCCTGACTTCTCTCTTCTGCTTCCCAGGTTGGGGGTGCCTTTGCTCCCCCTCTGAAGGATTTGTGCAGGTTCTTGAAAGAAAATCCAGAGTATGGAGTGGCTCCTGAATGGGGAGAAGTTGTAAAACAGTCTGTGAGTATTTGCAGAACAAGATAACCATGACATGAAATATATCTTAAAAACATGGCAAACAGGAAAAAAGGCATGCCAGAAGGCGTGCTTTTCATTTCTGGTATTACATTAAACGTGGAATGTGAGTCAATGTGAGCTTTTTTCTGCCAGCTCAATTCCCTAAACTGGGTTGTTGGCACAGCTGTGAGTAGGAGGAAGGGAGGGACAGTGGCTGGCAACCCCAAATTAGAGATTTGGGTGAAAGCACTATCATACTGTTGCTTTCTCATCTTTTAAGTATAGCTTTGAAGGTTTGGGAAGATTAATAAAATTTTAAATATTTATTTTACTTTTTAATTAATTAACTTTCATTGTGCACCTTTAAGAAATTACTATCCTCAATAAAAATTTAAATCAAGTATTAATACAGTTATTTTCTACTACTATTATATAGCTGGTATCTCTTTCATTTTAAGTGTCATTGACTCAAATATGGTGTATGGTTCTGAGTCTATTCCCCGTTTGTTTTGAAGATAAGAACACATTTTGAATTTTAAGAAGTTGTGTTGTATAATGAAGAATGGTTTCTGGTAACCCAGTTAATCTTCCATTCCATGTGTCTAACAGAAGTGAAGGTAGTTTTGTCGATACTCTTGTGAAGTCTGTTTCCTCACCTACTTACTATAACATGTCTATTAGTATAGCAATTTATGCTATAAAATATATTTATGCCACACTTTCAGCCTCTGGCAAAGAAATTACCAAGTTAAATCTTTTTCTCTAGTTCACCGTCAACAGAACCTGTAATCTTTCTGTGAAGTTCTAAATGCCAGTCTTTCCACTACCATTGTGGGACATTCAGGTAGAAAAATACGTAACTAGGAACAGGATTAGACTGCAGTGAATAGAGGTATAAATAACAGCAGAGTTACTTTGAGAATTTAGTGGTTATCTACAGAACAAAGCGTGAGCTCTGTATTCCTCTAGTTTCATTAGGCTAGCTTAAATTGGGGGGGGGGAAGGCTTTATTGTAGTATGGAGGTGAGTAATAGTTGATCTTGCAATTGCCATTTACAAGATAAATTTTCAAGACAGTGCATTTCAAAGATAATATTAGTGTCCATTACGAATCTTTCTTCATTGTTAGGTAGGAGGGCTTACAGAGGTGAAGTAATACTGTGCAAGCCCTAAAAAGAAGTGCTTTAAATTTTATTTTAATTGAACTTCAGTGTTCATTCTTAAGTTTATGGACGAGGTGAAATAAGAGGATGTTAAACAGACACTAGCAATAATAAAAAGGGCTCGGAGATTGTTGGTCTCTGTGCAATCACACATTTATATTTAAGTTTGAGTAATTTTTTTAATTAAACTGCCAAATTATTTCAGTGTGGTAATACTGCAGGGCAGTGCTGGTTTAGATGTTGAATTGAGATTGCTCCTGTAACTAGCTGTATTTGGCTTGATCTGCAAGCAAACCTCAAGGGATGAGTTAGCAGAGGGTCTTAGAAGATACCTTTGTAGACCTCACTGTGGAAATGGGTGTTCAGATATTTGAGATGTGATAGCACAAAGTCACCACAAATTCAAGTGAGTTACGTGGAGATCAAGCTGCTGTGCTAACATACCATCATCATCTTTGACCATGCTACTGTATTGGGTCTTCTGTTTGCTCTTCCATCTTCAGGCTCTCAAAATCCTAACACCACCAAAATGTGTCTTTTGCAGGGGTTTCTTCCAGAAGGTATGTTTGACCGTATTCTCACTGGACCTGTTGTGCGGGAAGAAGTGAGCCGGCGAGGCAGGCGCCCCAAAAGTGAGATTGCTAAGGCTACAGCAGCCGCAGTAGCCGCCACCGCCGCAGGCGTATCGGTTAACCCTCTGCTAGCTAATGGATTGCTTCCCGGAGTGGATCTGCCCAGTCTTCAGGCCTTACAGCAAAACTTGCAAAACCTGCAGTCGCTGCAAGTGACAGCAGGATTAATGGGAATGCCAGCTGGCTTAACTGCTGGAGGAGAAGCTAAGAACATGGCTGCCATGTTCCCCATGCTGCTGTCAGGGATGGCTGGATTACCAAACTTGCTAGGCATGGGAGGACTTCTCACAAAGTCTACAGAATCTATTTCAGAGGAAAAAAAGGGAAGTGATTCAAAGGAAGCAGATACTAAGAAAGAAAGGACAGAAGACCAAAATACAGATACTGGTGGTGAAAACTCTGTTTCAAGTTCTCCCTCAACATCCTCTGCTGCTGCAGCTGCCAATCCTCTCTCTCTTAACCCTTTACTTTTGTCCAACATACTTTACCCAGGGATGCTTCTCACTCCAGGCCTTAATATTCATATCCCAGCTTTGTCTCAGTCTAATATTTTTGATGTACAGAACAGTGAAAGCAATGACACAAGCTCAGCGAAGCCCACAGAAGAAAAGGAGGAAAATTCTAGGGTTAGAGTTCAGGAAGACAAAGGGGGAACAGAGCCAAGCTCTCACAATGAAAACAGCACAGATGAGGGTTCAGAAAAAGCAGATGCTTCATCTGGATCTGATAGTACATCATCTTCATCTGAGGATTCAGATTCTAGCGATGAAGACTGACCCCAGACTCTGCACTTAAATTATAAACTGATTTTGAATTTATTCTTTATTTCATTGTAAATAACCCAGTGTTGAGTGCATCAATGATTTGCTGACCGAACATTTCAGTATTTGTTTAGAAGTGCAAACTGCTTTCAGAGACGTTTTGCATGTAATATTTCTTGAAGTTCATAAGTTTCTGAACTTGTATGTACTATCAAATACACAATGGTGTAAAATTACAACAAAAGGCATTATAATTTTGTTGGGGGGTTAATTTTATGAAAATAATGCTCAAGTAAGAGCTGTATATTTAATATATTTGCAGTGAACACAGAATACTTTATGCATATTATTGATTTAATTTGAATATAGTTTTACAGCCTCCTTGACACTTATAATTTACAGATCAAAACTCAGCAATAATTTGGGCAGCTAATGAATGTCATGAAAGCTGTAGAATCTACATCACCATCCATTGCTTTAATTACATGAAAATGCTCTAGTGTTGTGATGCACTGCTGTTTCCAATTCAGGTACAAGTATGTTTAAAAGAAGATAAATTTTTCCCAATCAGCCAATTAAACTGGCTACCTGTTACCTCAGCTGAGTTAGTTTAGGAAGTTTACATTGGTTTCTATTACTTGTTTTCAGGTTTTGTTTTGTTTTCTAAAGACATCCTGTATATCATGTTAAAATCTGAGTTACTTGAGAGAAGACTGTTGGGTTTGGTTTTTTCCCCCTTATTACAACTGTTCTTTTTTGACAGCAGTAAGGGGAAATTAAAGCAAAAACTGTCTTATCTCATGCTACTTGGCACCATGTAGATCTATTTAGTTTACACCTTGCAAAGTTTTGGGCTCCCTCTGCAGAATTTGAAGTCCTAGAATGAGGAGTAGTTTCCCCAAGACTCAGAAGAGGCAAACTGTCATAAAGTGCCACTGAAAAGACCTTTCAACACTGCATACTTCATGTAAAAATTGTTTGTTTGCTTTGTTTGTGTAGATTTCTATTTGTGTTTTATGTCATAAAACCTCCTGGAGTTACCAGTTTTAATGATGGTAAATAAAGTATAGATAGTTTTAACTCCTTTTGAGTTTAAACTTCTCTGCAGATTTAAATCTGACTGACTATTAAATACTACCCAAAATCATTTTTGGGATATCACTTCCTATGTTATGCTGAGTTACCCACTGAAGAAAAAGCACTTTGAATAGTAAGGAAGACAAATTATTCCTAGAAACCACAGTAATAGGGCATAAGGCATCTGTCTAAGTCCAAATCCTTAGAACCCTTTACTATATAAAATCTGTCTTAAGATTTGATGTGTGATATGATTCCTCCTTCTTCTTAAGCTGCTATTACTCTGACACAGTCAAGGCCCAGATTCACATTTACGGAAGTTCTGAACTGACTGAAACTTCAGTTGACCTTGGTTACATCGTTCGTGGTCCAAGAATAGGCAAGTGTTAAGAGAAAATAGATACAGGTACTAGTAGAAGTTCATTGAAAAAGCTTTACAAAGGGATAAATTAAAAAAAAAAATAAAATAAACAAAAACTGTATATTTTGATATAGTTCTGTTGCTTGCTTGTACAGTAAAACAACTGTGTTGTTTTTTATCAAGAACTTTACCAATGAAATATAAGTTTATGTGCAAAATAACTAGCCCCGTGATTAGAAGCAGTATTACATGTAATTACACAACTATACAAGTACCATTTGGATTGTGCTGGTTACGTTATTTTCCCAAATAGTATTCTGATTTTTGGCCCTTCACGCAGTGTCTTAGCAATAGTGAAAATTAAAAACTGCCAAGAGAAGGGGGCAGCAATTCTTCATCATGGGAAAAAAAAAAAAGTACTACTTATTTAATGTTTTGCCCTTTGTAATATAGCACTTTTAATTAACTAGGATGCATCTATGAAATAGCCAAAGTTTTACAAACAGTTATTAACTTAGTTTGCTGATGGATTATGTCAACAATGCCATCAGTTCCCACCCTTCCCCCTCAAAACAAATCTTAAATCTTGTGGCTAAAACCTAATTTATATCAGATTTATGAAAGAAAGTATTTTCCTAATTATGGTCAAGTGAGTTTGGTTACCATTCTAGTGATTCTTTCTATGTAGTAAGGCAATTACAGTTTCAAGTAATGAAGGCTGGTGTAGACTTGAACATAATATATTGGATTTATTTTTAATTGGTTTGAACCAGAAGGGGAAAAATGTCCCACTATCAGCTAAACAATATGCAAATACGGTTGTATAAAGTTAAGGGTTATAAGGAAACCTCAGTAGAATTACACTAATACTGAAGTTAAAAGAATATCCAAGGTGATGATAAAGTGTGTGTTGGTAGTTACTAAAAGAACCTTAGCTGTTATTGCCTTGTATTTCTATCCCTTGTTTCAGGCTTCATGATCCAAGTCTTAGTCCAGGTTTTTTTTGGACATTTGCAATATTTGCCAGTTGTGTTCTGTGTAGTCTGAATTTGCTTTCTGTAGTTGAAAAAGCGTCTTAAAAAGTCATTTGTAATTTATTGAATTACTTTCTATGATGTTCTATAGAGCAAATGGAAGTTTAATTATTTTTTATTAAACATATTCTTTGACTACCCATGATGTCGGCCTCAATATGTGAAAATAATGCTGTCTGTGTAAGGATTAAACCTGTGGCTTTCAGCAGCAAAAGTTAAGTTGTAGTGTTAAGCTCTAAAATGGAATATTAAGACTTTAAAAAAAAACAATCCAAGGATGTTTCTCTGGGAATCAATTTCCTGTTAGTCTGTTGTCGTACAAACAATGTAAGCAGTTGTTCCAGTCTTCCAGAAGTTAAAAGTCAGAAAGGAATATATGGGTCTAGGTTCTGGTCTAAAAGTTGATTTAATGTGAAATAATGATGCACCTGATGTTTCAGGGTGAGGTGTTGGCAGTGAAGTACGTATTGAATTTTCTTTTAAAATTCTGCATTACTAAATCTTTCAATCATGTACACAGCACTTACTACTGTTATTTTTCATCTGTTTTATACAGGGCCTGGACATTACTCCTGACAGTTGTGTCCAGGCTGTCAGGTGCTGCCTTGTTCTAACTTGTCGTTGCACTTCCATGATGCAGTGGTATCCTTCTTACTCCAGTCTGAATTTTGTCTTCAGGTCATCATCATCCTGTCTGAGCTGCTGCTTTCTCAAATCTGTACACAGGTGATATAAATGCACATACACATATGAGCATTGTTCTCACATTCTCCTGTTTCTTTGGGAGTCCTGCAGGTGCCCTAATAGTATTTTTTAAATGCATTTTTAGCAGGTCTGTTAGAAAACTCATAAAAATTCATAGATTAAAAAATAGTAATAATTACAAAAATAAAATGAAACCCAAGGAAAATCATGTCTTTTCATTTTACAATCGAAGCCTCTCTGTCTGTAAATGAAAATATAACCAGATCTATTTTTCAGTGGAACTCTTTTCCAAGGAACAGATAATCTAGGCACAGTATTAGTGTTCAGTTTCGTGCACTCCTTTGAATTTTTTTTTGGAAATAGTACCTGGATGATTAGATGAGATTACTAACAAGGTGTCCCAGGCAAATTTCTGTTCTGTTTGTTGTATCTTGTCTATGAGAAAATTATTTCTGACATGATTGGTAATATATTTCTGGTTTTTTGGTCTGTCTGACAGTGCTGTTACACCATCAAAATGAATGTGTACTTCTTAATGCCTGCATTTAAGCTGTAGTGAGATGAACTGTGACTGCTGAACATGATTAGTATAAAGGAATCGGCAGTGTAGTGTTAAACTACATGTGATGCGTAAGTGACTAACAGTCGCATAAACAGTTTGTGATCTAGTTCTGTTACACCTGTAATTATCTTCAGCATAAGAAAGCTGTATCAGTGTAATAGGGGATTTACACCGCTGTAGTAGACTGGCACTTCAAATTCTACATGTACATTTCTAGGGCATTCTGTGGAGGAGACTCATTATACCAGTGTAGTCACTCTCCTGCCTCATCTAAATGTGCCTCATGTTCTACAGGCAGGCAGTACCATTCCTATGTCAACAGTCAGAGGAAAAGGAAAGAAAAATACTTTATTTCCAGAATTAAACAGTGAGAAAATCTCTATATTTTACAATCACTCATTTGTAAAATGACATTTTTCTATTAAAAAAAAAAAATACAGCAAGGGCTTCTGATGGTTAAGAGTCTCTGATGACAAAGGTAAGTTTCAGTTAATGTTTCCCTGAGAAAAACTATTATTTTAGGAGAAATTTTTTTTCTAGCTTGTAGTAATTAAGTACATGTTGTTGAAAACATTGACGATATACACAGAGGAAGGATGTTGAAATGCATTATACCTCTGGTGGTGTCTGTAAATTATTTATTACTGCCTAAAGTTCCAGCCTGCCAGAAATTATAAAAATATTTTAACTGTTGTATTTCATTTTTTAATGCAGCATTTCAGGAACACTGGAAATAAATACAAAGAATTAAGGAGAAATTTCTACAAAATAGGGGGGGCTGAAGTCTTGAAATGAAGTACATACAGGTAAGTATCTCTATTCAGAATAGTTACAATCCCAAAATACTTTTACTTGATTTAAATTTTAGCTTCAATTTAGAATATGTCATACTTTAGCTAGCTAACAGACTTCTTTAAAAAAAAAAAGGCCACTTCATCTCCCTGCACACAGACAGTATTAGCCACCATTTCAAAAATTTCTTGTCACAGTCCATCTTCACTGGAGGCAGTGAAGTCAGGGCCTGTGGTATGACTGTGCAGCATTTATTTGGCCTCAATATTTGCTACCTGTTTCTTGTATTTTGGAAATAATAAACTACAGTTTATTATCAAAGTCGCAAGGATAGAATTTGAGCCAATTTGCCGTACTTTTGTGCAACCCTACTTTGAAATGGTTCACTAGTTGTTCCGAGCTTTAAACAGCACCTGTGTCTCTGGAGTGCTGCCTGTCTGAACGGCTCAGCTTGCCACCGCTGCCTTCCTCCGTGTGACATTGCCTGGGTGGAGGCAGCACAAAGCGAAGACATGTAGCCCTGAAGCCCTTTGATGCTTCAGTTCATACAGAAGTCCATAGCATGTTCATAAGCTAAGTTTCTGAAACTTCAGAATGGTAAAAAAATTATTTCATTGCAGGATAGGCTAGCAACAAAGCACCAGACTGAGGATGTCTGTGGTATTCCTGTTTAAGAGTTCTGTTATCAGTGGTAATGATAATGGCTGTTTGCAGATAAAATTACGGAATCCAGTAGTGGAAATGATTCAAGCAATCAACATGTCAAATGAGCATATCTCATTATTTCAGTACTGATGTTGAGCATTGCTATGGTCTTGAATAAAATCCTAGCTGCTTTGTAAGGAGGAAAAAAAAAAGGGGAGAGATCAAGTGGAGGAGCAAGTGAAGTCCTCAGGGATGAAACAGTTTAGTATGTCTGTCTAAAATGTTCCTTGTGAAAAGTTGTCTGCAGCATTTTTTAAATGAAAAAAATAACTTCTTTTAGTTTGTCTTCTGCACAAGAGCTGTCAAACCGTTTATTTATGAAGTCTGGATGCATAAAAAACAGGGATGAATGCAGGTGCAGAAGCATAGTAACTTCACCTTTAACCTAGGCTTTGTTTATCTTCTAATACTGTGATTTGTTTTTTACCTTTTTTTTTTAATATCCAAAGGATTTTGAAAGAGTAGATTAATGTTCGTCAATACTAAGTAAAATACCACAGTAAGGTATTGCTGTTTTCTACTTTAACAAATACTGTAAATGCAGCTTTACAGGAAAGCCCTGCAGTATTACAGACAGACAGACTTCGGCGTGGCACAGGTCATCCCATCAGTGCGCTGTATGCCTCAGAGCAGCTGCTGCCTCGCTGCAAAGCTCACAGCTCCTCCGTATTAAAAAAAGAGGTGTAAAACATTAAATACAGTCTAACCATCAGTTTTAATGTTGCAGTGGAATGGGCCAGAACCCCAGGTTCTCCTGGCAGGCCAGGGGGCCCACTGCCAGCTTCCCGTGCAGGCTCTGCGCCATCTGGTGCTCTTCCTGCTCTGTAAGCATGTACACTGGTGAGCTGGTAACCACCTCAGGTTAGCCTCTTCAGCTTTTGTGATGTGTCTTTCTTCTCCTGAAGCTTTCATGGTTGATGGCTTCAAAATGTAGAACAAAAACAAACAGTCAATAAATCTCTTTTAAAAGTACAGTGTTTTACTGGTATCTTAACTCTCATGTACCCAGCTCTATGACAGTACCTCCTTAACGTTTATGCTGTGGAGTCCTCTCCGTTTCAATGTTCCTTCACCACAGGAGCTCTCCCTGCATCTCCCCCGTGTTGCTGTTCACCCGCTGGTAACCGGCCGCCTTCATTACGGGCACAGCCGTTTGAAAGCTTTGATTTGGACACAGCTGGTTCATATCACAAGTGAACCTTTATTATTTTGTGCCCTTGTTTTATTTTTTTTCTTTCGTAACCGTCCAAAACTCTTCCGCTGTATTTGTCGATGTCGCTGTGTACGCTTGGCTGTGTGAGGAGCTGGCTTGGTGTGCTTGGTGTCCCCTGAGCGCCTAACCCGCACCGTGCGTGCGCCTCCCGCCCCCACCGCTACA
>NW_009922862.1:0-7658 GCF_000696875.1 Nestor notabilis | reverse complement strand
AGATGGGGGGTTGGAATTAAAATAAATTGCAGCAGCGCCAGCATCTGCTCCTTTGTGGCGCAGTCTGGGTTACGGAGTGGGGAGGAGAAGTCCCCAAGAGGGAGTAGCACTGGTGTTTACTGCAGCCCTGAAACATGCCCTGCTTGTGAGCCACGTGTGTTTTCACCCCGTTGCCACAGGAATGCTTGACATCCAAGATGCCAGAGAAATGGACCCACTCGGTGGAAAATTTTCTATTGGTGGTCATGTTTGGTAGCCTATAGCAGCAATAATGTGCTGCATTGTTTAGAGAGAGCAGATCTGCTGGGAGCAAAGAGGATCCAAGAGGAGAAGGACATGTTACATGAAGCTTTTATGTCCTTCCTTTTAAGATGCTCTAGAACTTCTGCTTAAAAGCTTGGTTCATTTTTTATTTCTTTTCTCTTCCCTCCCATCCGTCTGAGCCAGAGGCATGCACTGTGCTGGTGGTGTTCTCCCTTGCCTGGTTGGTTTCTTGGATTCGGATGCCTTGTCTTCTCCAAGTGCAAGGCAGCAGACGGGAAGCATAGGCACAAGGCAAGACTAGTCAGCCAGCTACAAAGACTCCCAGATCAAGGTTACAAGGTGGTTCTTTTAAAGGTGGAGATGCTCTGGAAGATGCTCTACCATTTAAAAAGATGCTGTGCCTGGTGGCACATCTGCCGGCACTGTGGGTTCAGAGAGCAAGAGCTGCGCACCATGGGCACTGCACACTTGCATCTCCATCAGCACATCACCACACAGGCATGCCCTGCCTGCTGTGCCAACCTGTATTCCCAAGGTGTGCACAGCCCACCAGCTGGTACTGAGGGGAGTCTCTTTCATAGAATCATAGAAACAACCTTTCCAACCTGCAAAAAGGTTGGAAAAGACCTTTAAGATCAAGTCCAACCATTTCCCAGTCTCTTTGTCCAGAACAGTTTGAAAGAGCAGGGATGCTGGCAGGACCTGGCACAAGCATCCATCCTCCTTGCTGCAGCACCACATGTCTCCTGAGGGGCTTTAAGTGCCTCTCTGCAACAATCCAGGCACAGGCCATCTTCCATTTGAGACACAAAAAAAGGTCCTTATTTTTAAATTTTGCCACCACTTTCATGGACATTTAACACTGAAAACAAACTCTGCAGCCACGGCTTGCAGAGCCTGCTCATCAGCAGGGCATGTCTGTGACCAGCCCAGCACATGTGCTGTTCCCCGAACTGTTTGGTTAAACTGGTGCCCAAACAGAGGAGCAGAGGAAAAGGTTTTGATGATTGCGTGCGTGGCTGGAGTGGAGGAAAACCATCATGAGTGGACACAGTTTTCCCAGGTTCAGGAGATCTCTATTTTCAGCTGCCTGCCTGCCTTCCTGTCATCTCATTTTTCCAGATGACAAGTGCACCGCTCCTTCTCAAAACTGAATTCTTGTTGGGTGCTTTTGGTTTGATCCCTAATTTTTTAATTAAAAGGGAGATGCTGAAATCAATTAGTCACTTTTAGCAAACTGTAGCCAACAATTTCCTTTGCTCTGCTCAGCTGAGATGTGACTGGGGCCAGAAGCTGTGCTCTGGGTGGAGGTGGGAACCCAGTGTGGCTGGCACCAATTAAGCATTTAGTGAGAGTGTAAAGTGAGAATTATACCAATATGGGAGTTATTCTCCAAGAAGTAAGTGCAGCCTCTGAGATGAACTCTGAAGTCCATAGGAATCGTGCCCCAACCCACCAGGGCCAGACTGGGCTGGGGATGGCTTGTGATGCTGCAGCTTATGCCAAAGTATGTGCATGTTCGAAGTGCAAGGATGGGAGCTCTTCCAGTCCAGTGGTTGCTGTTCCTGCTCCATGTGCTCATCTTGCACGCACCAGGGTTGCTCACTGCTCTTCTGCCCAGCTTTCCCAACAGCACAGCTCCAGTCGTTTGTTTGTGTCACTGGGACTTTTTTCCTGGGCTGTCCCATGGGCCACCAGTGCAATAACATTGGCTGAAGCAAGACCAAGAGAGACAGTGATGGGTGCTTCATGCTCTTTCTTTTGTGGATGGGAACCATTGCTGTGCACAGCAAAGGAGAAAATCTGATAGCAAATCTAGCTGCTGATACATATAGCACACAGAATTTAAATAAGCACCTGTCTTTTCTGCTTTACAAGTTGCTGAAGGCTGGTCACACACTGGACTCAGTTATGGCAGTTGTGTTGTGAGCACATGTGACACGCTGCTGCTTTCCCATCGAAGTCCCAGCTCCTGGAGTCATGAGATGCAGCAGAGCTTTCCGTTTTCACTGGATAATCTCCAGGCCTCCTGCTTGTAGAGAAAACTGGTCCATCAGGAAAGAAATGTGAAGAACCCAAATGTGTTTCATTACTCCCTGTGATCAGAGCTCTGGCTCTGGGTGGCCAAGTGAATCACAGAATGGTTTGGGTTGGAAGGAACCTTAAAGCTTCTCCAGTTCCAACCCCCTGCCATGGGCAGGGACACCTTCCGCTAGACCAGGTTGCTCCAAGCCCCTATGCCAAACCTGGCCTTGAACACTGCCAGGGATGGGGCAGCCACAGCTTCTCTGGGCACCCTGTGCTAGCACCTCAGCACCCTCACAGGGAAGAACTTCTGCCTAACATCTCATCTCAGCCTTTCCTCTGTCAGCTTGAAGCCATTACCAATCCCTGTTACCACAGCGGTACCACCACTGGCTGCAAACCAGGAGCAACTCTTCAAAACCCAGTATAGTCAGCGTGGTTAATGTGAGGGTGCCAGGAGGATGGTGCCACTCTGGGCACTACTCATTTCAGTGGTGCCCAGAGACAGGACAAGGAGCAATGGCCATAAACTAAACCACAACAAATTTCCTCCACTGGAACAGGCTGCCCAGGGAGGGTTGTGAAGTGTCCCTCTCCGGAGGCATTCCAAACCCGCCTGGACATATTACTGTGTGCCCTGCTCCTAGTGGCCCTGCCTTGGCAGGGGATTGGACTGGGTCATCTGCAGATGTCCCTTCCAACCCAAATGATTCTGAAACTCTGCCTGCGAACATCTCCGTGGCTACTGAAAGGCCAGTTTGCATTTCCCAAGCTAAGGAAGGGCTCACGTGCAAACCAGGCTGTGGCAGGTGCAGGAAGCCAAAGCCTCCATCCCCTCTGCCTCCTGGAAGCACCGTGGATGCTCGTGGGCTCCAGCCTCCTGTGCAGCCACCACAGGCACCCTCCCGGCGCTCCGTGCGGTTCACACAGAGCCATGGCCCGGAGGCAGCAGGCACGCTCCTCCGCGGGACTTCAAAGCGGGCTCCTTTGTGTGCTGCGTGTTTGTTCCCCTCCCCTCAGTGCGGCTGCTCTGATCGATGTGACATCACCTAGAGACGACGCAGGGGGACCAGACCCTGCCATTGTCCCTGGGCTGGGAGGCGATGTCCGTCTCCTAGGAGGTGGGAGCCTGGGCTTGCAGGCATGCTTTCATCTGCCTGACCTGCCCCGCTGGAGACAGGGCTGGGGAGAGGCGTCCCCAATGCTGCACAGCAGAAGGGACACGAGTGAGAGACAGACACACTCACAACGTTTAAAGACATCATTAAAGGCCCCCACCATGGAAGCTTGCACTTGCCAGCTATACCCATCTGTTGCTTTTCATTAAAGACAGCCTGCTCCTTTCAGAGGTGTTTGTGTGTGTGTGTGCTTGGCCCCTCCTTGGCACCCTCCATCTCTGCACCAAGGAGAAGGACGGTGGGCAGCAGCCTCCTGCTTACTGGGAGCTGCTGGGCTGGGACTGGGAGCCATCCCAGGCACGTGGAGACAACAACTTGGGAGCCTCTGAGTTATCCAAGGGTGTCAGGGAGGAGGTGGCCATCCTGCTTGGATCCTGCAGAAAGCAGACTGCCATCATCCCGGACTGGGAGAGAGAAGGCATTCCAAGGCAGGATGGCAGAGGAGGAAGAGTCTGCTAGGCAGGGGATGGAGAAACCTGTTTCTTTCTGCATTTGCCAAAAATCTATAGCTTCTTTTAGCTTTATGGGGGCAGGGGACCTGTGGCCCACCTTAGGCAGCAGTCAGGGACCTTGGGACTTTCTTGTGCTGTAGCAGGAGTGAAGGGGACATTGAAGGTCAGTTCCCCGTGCAGCCTAGACCCTTTTCCTGCCTCCCGTGGAGGAAACCCTCCGCATCAGCTGATGAGGGGGGTTCCCCTCACCTTCCACCTTCAGAAAAGCAGTTGGAGTCATGGGACTTGGGGAGACAAGAGGACTTCCTCTTTCAGAATCTGGCTGGAAGGGAGGAGCAAGCAGCTGCCCGCCCCGTGATCAGGAGGAGAGGATACAGACATGGTGCATCCACCTTGGCCACAGCCAAGGGCGGGCTGCAAGCCACTGTGACAGAGGCCAAGTGGGATTTCAATGCCTGGTCCTTGCCTTGGCTGCCCACCACATGTGCTGGGAGGAGCTTACGCCAGCAAGCTGGCCAGGACAGCCTGTGCCCATGCTGTCCAAGATGAAAGTGTCTCTGGGAGGACATTTGTCACCTAGGCTGGACTCACTGTCTCCAGGCAGCACTGGGTGGTGAAGTGTCCCCATGACAGGGCAGAGCTGAATGCCCCTTTCTTCCACCCACCAAGGCCCTGTTAGCTTTGGGACTGAGCTGCAGAGGGGAAGGTGTATCCCTTGGAAGCTGGCATCCACACATGGTGGGGTCAGAAGGCTTGGTCAGTGTCAGCAGGACATGTCCCCAGCCACCCAGAGCAAGAAACAGGATGGGTGGTCTGGGGACAGGTCTGGGGGAAGTGCCCAGTATACTGGCAATAAGATGGGTGCACATGATGGAAGGGTGGAGAGGAAAGGACAGTGATTTGAAACCTCAAGTGCAAAGGGATTCCTGTTCCAGACATGGTTATCTGCGACCATCCTTAAAGACCTGCTGCCACTGCTGGTACCATTCCCCATTTCCCCACCAAAAGCACCACTGACTTGCCACAGCATCTTAACTGCAGGAAGGCAGATGGGGTCAGTTTTGACAGTCTCTAAGTCAAAGGTCTTTTTGATACTTGCCATAAACACATGATGCTTTCACACAATGATGGGTTTAATGATAATGACTGAGGTCATCTCTGAGTTGAGGAGACCACTTCGCTCTCCCACCCCATGGTCTCTCTCAGAAACTCATGTCAAGGACTGGCAGCTGCTGGAAGCAGATGCGTGCAAGGCATGGCAGGACGGTTCAGGCTCACACTAGAAATAGGAAGCTCTTCACCATCAGCTGGAAATCTTTCCATGTAATCCCAACAGGAGCTCCAGCAAGCCTTGCCGTGTGGGCAGCCTCTCCAGGAGGGCTTCGTCCCCTGTGCTCCCTGAGTCATGCAGCCCTATAACCAGAGTATCTCAGTGCCATGCTCTGCCTGATGTATGATGGTGGAATTGGTGGTAAGATGCCCATGCTGAGCAGATGCAGGGCTCTTCCAGGCAGATGCTGGGCATCTGCATCTTGCACAGTGCTGCACGATGCCTCAGGCTCTGCCATTCACCACCTCTTGGAGGCACCGAGCATCCCTGTCTGGCAGGAAGAAGAGCACTGGGAAGACATATTGCTCAGAGACTTGGCTTGCATCGTTCTCCAGGTCTGCAAATGACACCCAGAACTGGTGTCACTGAGAGGTTCTAGGAGGAAGTGTCTTGCATGATCCAAGGGAGGTCTGGAGAGCTGGAGCAAGGCCTCCAGCCATGACAGCATGTAGAGCTCAGGTCTGGGACAGGGCCAACACACAGGGAGGGGTTTTATCTAGATCTGTACTTGTCAACCCAACACGAGCGTGTTGCACTGCCTGGGACATACCTGCCTGGCAGATGAGCACCAAAATGCCCATCTCTTGCCTCTTGTGCCTTCACAATTCAGTGGTGCTCGGTGCTGCATGTGCAGAAGGAGCAGGGCAGGGTGACAGGAGGTGAATTGCTTCTTTGCCCAGCCTCTCCTCTGCGGTACATGCTGTCCTGGCAAGCCCAGGCCGGCCATGGACACAGTCTGGGGTCTCCTTGACGCTCATTGCACCCCAGCACTGCTGTCCTGGACCACCGCACTGCGCTCGCTCTTCACACCCACATGGTGAGCTGGGGCTGTCCCCACACCCACTGCTTTGTGATGGGGTGGCCGGACCCCAGCTGAGCTTGCGCTTCAACGAGGCATTTTGCACCTTCTCCCCACCCACCCAGCCCCCGGGATGCAGCAGGGACCCTTCTGTGTGGGACAGCAGAGAGCTCTTGGGATAGAGCTGTCATGGCCAGTCCTCCATTTACAGACCAAAACAAAGTCAATCTACTTTATTTGCTGTTGGGATTAACTGGTAGGTAAAGCTCATCTTGGAAAGGACTGGACTTAATTATCAGCATATCGTTAGCTAGCTATCTCCTAAGCCGGTAAGCTCTGAGCTGATGCCATCAGTCACTTCTAACGAGGTGAGCTGTAGTTTACCTGGAAGGTTTACAGTTTCTGATGGGCAGAGCAATTCTCCATGGCATGAAGGAATTGAGCAATTGCTGCTATGTAATGTCACCTGCATCTGGCAAGAAAAAGAGAGCCAGCCCCTGAACGTGGTGTTGGAGAGGCTGGCGCGCCTGCGGCGTAGAGGAGAAGGCTTTGCTCTGGTGGGATGTTCATAGAATCCCAGTCTGGTTTGGGCTGGAAGACACCTTAAGGCTCATCCATTTCTAACCCTCTGCCACGGGCAGGGACACCTTCCACTAGACCAGGTTGCTCCAAGCCCTGTCCAACCTGGCCTTGAACACTGCCAGGAATGGGCCAACCACAGCTTCTCTGGGCAACCTTTATCCTTAAGAATTTGTCCACAGCCATCAGTGCTTCTGACACAGCTGCTGTGACAAAATTACAGAAAACAGCTGATTTGGGGATTATATTTTCTGTTTCTTTTCAAGCCAAGAGAACCTAAGAGAGACCCAGGCTCCAGGGAGCACCTCAGCACCCCAAGACCCTGACACCCAGGCCCCCAATCCAGCAGGTATTACAGCATTCACTGCCACTGGGAAAAGTGCTGGGATTTGTCTTCTCCCTCTTTCCATACAGTGGGAGGACATTAGCGGGGCAGGGATTGGGAAAGATCCTGTGTTTTGCTTGGCACGAAGGAGGAACCCTCATAGGAAGGGAAACAGGGGCAGTAAAACTGACTGCTTGGGTAGCAAGGGAAGCGCATGGGCCAAGGAGCTGATGTCAAGGCACTGGGGGCATGGGAGTGTTCTCCTGGCTTGGCTGGGCTTTGCTGGAGGAGGATAGGGGCGGCCCGTGGCACTGGAAGAGCCCAGGAGACCGCGCTGGCAGCGCCAAAGCCGCTGCCCTTGGAGGTGATGATGTCTCTGGGTTGTGATTCCCAGCAGGATCCAGAGCCCTGGCCCTGCCAGCAGGAGCACGCTCCTCTCCTCCCATCCCTTGCTCTGCTCTCCTCTCCATCTGGTCTCTCCTGAGCTTCTGTTTTGGACCTCTCTGCATTTCCCGTCCTCCACCCTGCCCCATTCCCTGCCCTCCTGGGGCTGGAGCAGTGGGGCCAGGCGGCAGCTCAGGGCGGGTTAACTGTGGCGCAGCCCTAATGCAATCCAGTGCCTCTGTCTAGGGCTGTGCTCTCACTGGCTGCCCTCAGCAGACTAAACTGTATCTGCGCTTCAGGAAAAAAAATAAAATAAAATAAA
>NW_009922861.1:6867-23829 GCF_000696875.1 Nestor notabilis | reverse complement strand
ACAGCGTCCACGTGGCGTACAGGGAAGGCATCTTCGAGTCGGAGAGGTTCGGTTTCCTGTTGAGAAGGAGCAGACAATCAGCTCATGCGGCACTTGGGGGCTTGTGGGGAGAGCAGGGGTTTGCCCAGCAGCGATCCCGATGGTTCTGTGTGCCTGCACTGCCCCAAGCCAGGGCCCTGGTGGTGAACACGATGGACCAGGTTTCTGATTCTATTATAATGAGGGCTTTCATCTTTCTGCACCTGATTTACAAAGAACTATTCCCCTGCAGGGTTAGGATTTGTTATAGAAACCCCATGGCATTTCAAAAGGGGCCTCCAGACATCAGCCCTCCCTCTGTGCTTTGGCTAAACTCCCTGCTGTTACCCCTAACCCATCCCTGTATGTGCTGGGCAGCACCTACAGCAGCGCTGCCAGAGGCAGCTTTGGTGCAGGGGCAGCTCCTCCTGCCTTCTCTAGGGATATCACCATCATGTTTTTACCTGAAGCCACTAAACCCTGCAGCCTTCCCCACCAGCATGCTGGCAAACACTGCTCCGGATTCCCTGAGAGAGTGGGCCACAGTGAAATCGTCTTGTGAGCTCCTTAGGGAAGGAAAAAAACATTCCTCTGATGATTCTTCACCTTTTTGGGGGTGGAGGAATGATTTATGGTTTGATAACTGAGCAGTGATTCATCAAATAGCTCAGGCATCAATTTATTATGAAGACATTTCCTAAGAAGGATAGAATAGCAGCTCTAAACCCAGCGTTGTGGTTGGGATGCTTTATGAGGCTATTTAGGGTGACGGGGCTGTGCTCTCCATTATTTGTTTGTGCTGTCCTTGGTCAGATGGGGCTGTGGTGTTATTGGAAGCTTGGTGGTGAAAAAATGAGCTGGGGACATGGAGACTAATCACTGGTGCTTCTGAGCATGGGGAGGGTGCAGGGGGCAGAGCTGGGTTCAGAGCAGCACTGGGACCTCTGACTGTTCCTTGTTTCTCTGCCTGTCCTGAGCATGTCTCAGGGGAACTGGGGGCACAGGCAAGTTTTTTTCCTTCTCCTAAACAGTATATTTTAATTTTTGCTGCTCATAATGCATGTTTGCTTGGTGAGATCAATGGTGTCCAGTCCTTAAATGACTGTTCTGAAGACAGTATTTTGACTCTAAAAGAGCCTTCAACATGTGGTTTTCCTCCTGGCAGGAAAAAAGAAAGTCTGGAATCACCCAGAAGGAATAAGGCAAGTCCGAGCACAGACACGCTGACGTCCAACCTGGCTCCCATGCTAAGTCATTGGTGCCGGTGTGTCAGCTCTGCTAGAGCTCCTGGGCTGAGTTACACGGTGATGGGAGAAGTTGCTGCTGCCTCTGTTGACGTCCCAGGTTTCAGACAAGTGGATGAAGGCTGATGTGCTGTTCACTCATCCCAACCGTGTGGCCCCCAAGGGGATGCTGCTGGCCCCCCTCTCCCTGCCATGGCCCCGGCTGCTGGAGGGAGATGCAATTCCCACATGGTGCAGCTGAGTCAGGACGTGGAGAAGCTCAAGGGGTGAGAGCTGCTGGGAGTCATCCCATCTGAAGAGGAATCCTGTCCCCCATTAGTGCTGCAGGAATCCCTTGCAGAGATTTCTGTGCAGGAATGAGAAACCCCCAAATCCCGTGTGTTACCCACTCCCCTCCGCAAGTTGTTTCATGTAGGAAAAGCCAGACCTGAAGAGGGGAGCGACGTAGTTGCTGGGGAAGACACCCGCTCTCCCTGTGACAAGGGACATGCCCCGCAGCCATCCATCGTGGTCCTTCCCAAAGACACGGACCCCTTCTCCCTTCTGCAGCTCCAGCTCATCCGGTCCGTGAGCCGTGTAGGAATGGAGAGCCACGCACCTGAGGAGACAGGGTGAGGGAGGAGGGTGCTGGAGCAGATCCCAAGGCTCCGGGTTTAACTGTGCTATGGAAGCCTCTGCAGCCAGCCCCGATCAACTGTCTGGGTGCTGCTGTTATTGTGGAAAGAACTCACAGGGAAGAAACTGCCCCTGACTTCAGGCCAAAGGGGATGCAAATAAGAGAAGAGCCGACAGGAAGGGAGAACAAAGCAGAGCCCATCAGTGCTCTGTGTCCCAAGGGCCAGCCAAGCCAGCCACGGGCAACAAGTGTTAGGGAGGAGAGAGCTGCTGCTCTCCACCTCACACAGTGAAATAACTGATCAAGGGTTCATGTGTACCTGTCCTAAGGCAAAGCAGCATGAAAGTGTGCAGGTAGGATGGATGCTGTGTCCAGTGATAGCATCGAGAATACATTCTGCCTTTGAAGTAGGTGGTGAGCCAGAGGCCTTGCATCTGCTTGCCTTGAGCATCATCTGGAGGTGTGAGGCACGGGAGGAGCAGTGCTGGTACAGCAACCTGTGTGTTAACCCCATCTTCCTCCCTTTCCTCCTCCTGTGAGCAGAAAAGACTAATGCTGGGGCTCCAGCTGTTGCCACAAGGGCTTTGAGGACAAAGTGGGCAAAGAAGGAGGCACATGGCTCTTCTCTGGGCTAGCAAGGACACCAGGCTGGAAATTCATTTGAGATCCCCTCTGGAGCTCTCTGTTGTGATTCTGGGACTAGAGAAGGGGATGAAGCTTTGCTCTCCACAGCAAACCACGAGCACAAGAAAACGGCATATTTTTCAGAACTTTCCCAGTATTGTTCTTTAAGGAACTTTAACATGTCTCCAGTGGAACACATTTAACTGCACTGTTGGTTTTCATTTCCAAGGGCAAGGTGAGCTGCTCTCAAATATTAACGAGTTACAGACCAATACAGTGATTATCAGATATCATCTGAAAAATAGAAACCACAGACTAGTGTCTGGATAGTCAAGGGCTGCCCCGTAACTTTCAAAAGATTTTTCTCTGTGTGTTGTTCAGAACAACCACTTGAAAGTTTGCCTTGAGCTGCCTGTCTCTGTAAAGTGACTTTACTTGCACAGGCCAGGCGAGGTTCAGCTAAGGGAGTTCTGATACTGCAGGTTTATCACTCCATACAGGATTCATGTGGAGGGGCAGGACGTGCAGATATTGGTTTCATATTGCAGGGTTGGAAGAGGAGCTGTGCCAAAGAGGCAGCTGGTCGAACACTTTAACACGATCCTCACTCTACCAATAATTTTAAGGTGTGAGAAGTTTGCTTGTGTGCGGGATCAGGGGTGTGTGATAGTCTTGGGTGCCCTGTGCTAATGCATGGATGTAGCAAACATCACGAGTGTAGCACAGATTGCAGCTATCACTCCTGCACTTGTGCTTCCAGAGGTCGGGCTTGATACTGCGGAGGTGCTAATTGCCATGTAGGCAGCGTGTTGCTGTGCTGTTGTCATTAGGCAGCTCACTACAGTGCCAGGCTGATGAATCTTATCTAGGGGAAAACAAATCTCCGTGATACAGCAGCTGCAAATTTCAACTCTGGGAAAGTTTTAAAAGATTGGATCATTGAGAACACCACTGGCCTGCTTCAAAATAAATACCCAGGGGCACTTCAGCAGTAATTGGTTTCTTTATATTTAAAAGACCTAAAATGGACTGTTGACTAATAGGCAGGACTATATATCTATAAATACTGAGTGGGGTAGTAAGGCGCAAGGACAGTTCACCTGCTGGGAACAGAACAATTCAACCTTGATACTAAGACTCTGTGAGCCCCTGCCTAGAACCATCCAAGCACATTCCTACATGGGTCTGCATTGGATCCAAGTGCATGGGAGCTGTGCCCTGCTCTGCCTTTACCTCCCAGCTCCCAAGAGCATGAGGTGAAGGGACCGAAAATTACATGACACCCTCCCCCACCCAAGGTATTTGGGTTTCTGTACGTACATATAGGCTGATATGTGGTGCTGCAGATGGGGAAGAGTGACGATGGCTGCTGAGTGCCCCAGTGATCCTGGCGCAGGGTAGTAGGATGCACTGACCTACCGGGAGAAAGAAAGCAAAGAAAACAATGTGTTAATCTGAATACGGACTGACTTCAGCCACTGGAAGAGCAGCTAAAGGTGCTTGAGAGGCTTCACCCACCCTTCAAAAAAACTAACAACAACCAAAGATGTTTGAGGAGAAAGAAGAGTTTGGAGCATTTGGCAAAATCCACTGTCTCTGATGCCTGCTCCAGGAAGGAAAGGGGGTTTGGGAAAACAGCATTTCAAGCCCAGACTTTGCTGACTAGGAGGAGACCGTCACGTCTGCCAGGTGAGGACTGCTATAACCACTGCTGTTTCACTCGTTATTTATGTAGCACTAGCTGGGAGTACTGGCATTGTCTAAACCCTAAATAATACAGTCCTTGCCCCAGTGATCTTTTAATAACTGTTATTAAAGCTCTTTACTACGTCTGTGGCGCCCCGAGTTGCTCCATAGCCCCGTGTGTACACGGAGCTCTGGCTGTGCCAGGAAGAGCAGCAGCGTGAGAGCGCGGGCAGAGGCTCCTCACTCAGGTTTGTTTGGTTTGGGGTGACCCTTTCCCACCATCATTCTGCATCCGCAGGGAGGTACTGGCCACCATAATGCCCCCTCTGCCCTCCTATGGAGATTGTTCATGTTCTGGGGAGGAACCTCAGCTCTGTTTCTGCTGTTAAAGGTGATCATCTTGAACGTGACATGTGGAGGTTTAAGTGTCTACTCTACACTTTTCACCTCTTGAGGCCTTATCTCCTGGACCGTGTGTTGGCCAGGACCCCCCTTGGCCAGGAGACTTGCAGTGTGGAGGGTTATCTTGCCTTCGTGGTTGCAAACATACACAGCAGTCAGGGTGCAAGGTCTTTCAAAGAAACTGTGAGTTTTGTCGGGAAGGCAGGGACCCTTCCCGTTCCCATCAAAGTCCAGCTGTCTTTCAGATGGCAAGGGAAAACAGATCAAGCTGAAATTTTTGACCTGTCCTGGCTATCTGCCTTGTTTAGATGTCCAGCAGTGAGGCAGAGGATAAGTGGGAACAAGGACACATCCAGAGGTGGTCACTCCTGGCATGGTCTGGAGCTGTGGCAGTAACGCCCTGTGGGTCTGCATTGCTTTGCTCTGCTCTGGAGCCTCCCCAGGGCTCATCTGTCCCTTCTACAGCACAAAAGGGTACCCCGGGGTGAGCTGCTGTGAGCCAGCCACCCATCCCCATTGGAATGCTGCGAGGCATCAGCCGTGTTGTACCGTGGCTGCTGCTGGGATGTGAAAGCGAAGCTCCCAGCAAGGCAGGGCGGCTGCCCTGGCATCCCTGGGGAATCTCAGGCCAAGGAAAGTCACTGGGCTGGGATGTGTCTGGCAGTCCTGTTCGCCAGCAGAGACCACAGCACCTTTCATGAGGAGGTTGTCAGGGCTTTAATCTCTCGTTCATTTCCAATCTAATTTCTGGTGGTCATGTCTGTAACACGGTGCTGGAGCACTGGCTTAGCAAGGACCGAGGGAGAGCGTAAGTGACTCACCAGCTCTGTTGCTCTCCAGTGAATTAAGTTAATTAAACCCCAGCAACTGTAGGTTTGTCTCCAGACCTGGAGTGGCAGGTCAGCTTCAAACCAGCTTTGTGTTCCACGTTTTCTAGTCCAGGCAGGGACAGACCAGGCTCTCACATAAATAAAGCCGATTGGAAATTACAGCTCTGTTTTCATGATTTTCATAATCAAGACCTTTGAAATTTGGGGATTTGGAGGGTTTTTTTTCCTGCACTGGAGCAAAATAACAACCTGTTGCTGGTTTTCCTGATGGAACTGTGGTGAAATGTCCAGTTCTGGGTGGAAAGCTTCATGTTTTCCATCCCTATTACCCCTCCGCATGGAAGTAGTGATCCTTCCAGAGCCTGCATCAAAGCTGCGTTTGTATTTTCAACAGAGAGGAAAAAAGACTGAATGATTTTCCAGGCACGTGTAACTGATTTCAGCATTCACTTCTGCTGATCTCTTATGAGTACCTTGCAACTCCTTACAAGTACAAGGACGTCATTTCCTGCCTCTCCTAAAATCGCTCTCTTGCTCCATCTCCCTATCTAGGTTGTCACCAAGGGGATTTCCAGCTTAGCTCCTCTGTACCCGATGGTTCCCTGGGGAGAGGTTTGTGAGATGCCTTAGGGGGAGGGAGATCTTCTGCATTCCACCACAGGACTGTCAGTGCTCTTGGTGCTCCTGAAAGCTGGGTCCTGAAATAAGCTGAATTTGTTACCTAGAAAAGCCAAATGCACTGGATGCAGATGCCAGGTTCATCAGCCCCCTTCGACGAGCAGCAAAGGGTTGCACCGAAGGACACTTCACTGCTGTGCTCCGAGGGACACTAAAGATCCCTTGGTCTCCCTCAAATGTCTGTAGTCTCACAGCTTAGGGCAAGTCTCATGTAATAACTACAAGGTACTGGAAAATTCTCTCTTTTTTAGACCCCCACCCCAAGGAAAGCAATGAACATCCATTCAAAATGTGTGGAATTGTTTTTAAATTACCAGGGAATCACATGGAAACACATCGATTAAGGATGCATTTCAACCCACTCTCTTCTTTACTGTTTCTAGTAACAGAAGACCCCAGCTTGATACTTGTACTCTGGGCTGAGTTTTTGGGGCTGGCAGCAGGTACACAACTGTTCCTTACTTCCGGTCTTCTATCTTACCTGGAGTAGTTTAAACCCAGGAAACAGATCTTTTCCTTCCATGTGATGTGGTGTATATACCATTAATTGCATGGAACAACTGCACTTTTGGAGATGTGCTGCTGTTTTTCCAGAGTCTCAGCACTTGCTACTGAAGCTGAACTTCCTCTGAAGCTGCTGAGCTGGGTAAACCAGGCCTTGGGATCAGTATCAGTTCCTGTCTTTCCCATTACTCCTCAATCCTGCATCTTTGTTCTGATTATGCAGCTGCCTTATCAACAAATTAATCCCTGCAGTTTTTCCATCTGATTTATACTAGGAAAAAGGATAAATGACCTCAGTGGGATGTGGCCAACATGGTCCAGCCTGGCAGTGTCCATCGGGGCTTGGGAAAGCATCAGCTCAGCTCCACAGTCGGTCATCACAATCCAAACCCAGAGATGGAAGAAGGGGAAGCTGCACCCTCTGTGGCCCCGTGAACAACACGGATCCTGCTGCAAACCTCCAGGAGCAAAACTTGTTCAGAGGAAAGGAGATTCCAAGCCTTCTAAGACAAAGTGTTAACACGTTCACTCTATTGCTTCTGCTGTTGACAATAGTTCACACTGAGACATTTTTGGTAAAATTATATTGGGTTTGCGAGACATGATACCATCGCATTTGAATTATGGTTCTATTGTAAGGCTTCATCTCCTCTCACATAAAACAGGATCTAACATCCAAGGCTCTTTGCAGGCTATTGCTAAGTAGAAAATGCCTGCTGGGTTTTATTGCACAGACACTGAACTGCCAGGGGCTGGCTTATTGCTTTATAAAATGTTAGAGCAACCTTGAATACGAAAGATGTCATATAAATCTAAACAAACCCTTTTTTCCTCCAATTTCAGATGATGTGTGAAGATTCTCTGTTGAGATCTTTAGTCAGAGAGCGAAGAAGGAATTGAGATTCCTTTGGCCCCTAAAGTAAAGGTCAGTCTACTTTTATTATCTCTGCCCCAAACTTGGCTTCTCTGAGCACAGTCCTAGGTTCAAACTGGAGCCTGGCAAGAGCTCTGGTAATTGTCCCCCCCGGCAGAAACCATTCCTCAGGACCTGTGCAGATGCAGGCAGAGGCCTGGCTCGGGGCAAGGCTTCCGGCTGCTCCCCAGCAGGCTGACAGGGCTTTCTGACGTGAAAGCTGGTTTATTCTGCAAGAGAAGCTCTCTGCTCTCTGCCACGTGCCCCTGGGCTCACTGCAGGAGCTCAGAAATGGGGATGGAGGATGTGCTTTATCCACGTTCAGTTACTCTGATAACTTCATTTCTCTTTCTGTGAATTCCCCTGAGCTCTAACAGACCTTTCCAATTCAAAAGGAGAGGAAAATATCCCAGCAGCCTGATGCGGATGACAGCTCTCACCGATGCTGGCAGCATGGTGCTTTGTCTGTGCGTTTGTGCTTTAGCTTTCCCAGTCGTTGGCTGCGCATCGCGTGTTTCCACCCAGGATTTGCACTCTGGACGTTAGCCGCCGGTTCCTTACCTGGATGGGGGTGCCATAGGGAAGCTCCGCTTTCTCGCTGCTCTGGGTGGCCACGGTGGGGTTGCTGGAGCTGATGAGCACGGGGGAGCTGATCTCCAGCGCCTGCCGCTCAGGCGAGTGGACCATGCGGTTGAGGGTGTTGAGGGCGGTGGTGATGGAGAACTGCCGCAGGCTCTTCCGCCGGGAGTCGGGCACCTTGGGGAAAGCTGGAGAATCCGCACCCTTGCCTTTGGGAGACGCCGTTCGTAGGGACGTGCACTTAAACTGGGGGGACCAGTGGCTTTTGCTGGTCTGCAGGAGCTGCCTTGCAGTGGTGTTTGGCTGGAAGAGACAAAGGGAGAGACGATGGCACATTTCAGAAGTCACGCCTGGCACAGCCTGGATTCTCAGTTTTCCCATTTTCCTCTTTTCCTGTGCAGCAGCAGGTTTCAGATGATGTTACAGGTGCTCTTTACAAACACGAACCTCAGCCATTTCCCTGATTGTCTCCAGTGACAAAACCCAGACGCAAAGTCACTGCTGCAAAGCTGATGGCAAATTAAAACTGGTTTGACAAAGTTGTTGCTTAAAGAACACGTTACGGGGCTGGGTGCTCCCCCCGGCACACCACGGACAGCCTTTGGCTTGCCGAGGTGCAAGGAGAGTTGGCTGCTCTCCAGCAGTGTTACCATACATTGAACTCTAAGTTAGGAGGGACGTTTGGGCACATCTTCCCTGTGCCTGGCAGCAGGACATGGAGCCGGCAGCCAACGAGCACAGGAAAGCCCTTGCTGGTGGCGTCTTCCCCAGCAGCATTAGATCCACCCAGTGACATCTCTGTAGGCCTGAATATTGGTGGCTTGATCCTGCTGCTGTTGAAAAAGGCCTGGCTTGCTAAGAATTGGGCTTAATGAGGGAAGAGCCAGGCCCCAAGTTTGCATATGGGCAGTGTTCAAACAGCACTTGCTGGAAACTGCTGATGAGGCAGTATTAATAGCAGAGGGCATGTGGTGACAGTGTTTGTACCACGATGGCTGCCAGAGGAATTAATCATGATTTACTGCTGACACAAACGAATTGCAAAATGTTGAGATTCTCACCCACTCGTGTGGGGCAACGCGCCCGGCTCCCGGCACCAGCAGCGCTGGCTCTCAGCGGGAGAGCTGCAGGAGGCTTCAAGCGGCCGCGTTTTAAAGCAGGGCTTGTTGTTGCATTTCCCTTCTGCTCTCTCCATAAAGCAAGCTTTAAACCCCCGAGTGTGTGCGCGTGTACATATGTGAGACGGGGATGCTGACGGTTCTGTGTGCAGCTAAACGTTAGCCTAAACAAGAAACGTTTTTCTGCCTTCTCTAATCACCAGGAGATGCAATAAATGGGGCATAAAGCCAAGTGTCCAAGCCAAGCCAAGGCAAACCTTGCATCTCCCCAAACAGACCTGCCTTTGCCTTCTCCATAATTAATTTCTAATTCCTTGGTGCCTTTACCCTAACTAACTTACTTCTGTTAACGCCAGGCTTAAATAAGTAATTACTGAAGCTAAAATGATTTCAGTAAATGAAAAGACATTTTACAAAATATATTAAAGCTTCAAATAAGATCTTTTACTTGTGTCCTTTTATAAAACAGCACTGAGAAGGGCTTGCTGTAATTATGATGATTACAAGTATTAATTTTATTTCTAGGAATTCTTGTTGGTGCCACTTACACCCTGCATCTCACGCTAAACTGCAGGAATACAATTAGTGTCTAGACCAGGCCTAACAATATGCTGTCATGGAGCAGGCAGCTTGAAGGACGCCGGAGCGCCGGGAATGCCGCCTGTGCCGCACTGAGCTGGCACTGGGGCACGCTGAGGCACTGGGACCAGCAGAGCCTGACACCAGGACAGCAGCGGGGGGCTCATGGGGCAGATCCCTTTGACAGAGCTACATGAGAACCAACTACAACAGAAGCCCTTACAAATGCAAGTTTTCGAGGTTTTGCCTGAATTCTGCACTTTTGCACCCATTTTTAATCTTGTTGAGGCTTCCTTCTGGTGAGGAGAGGGCAGGCTGCCTGCTGCTGCAGGGCTGTGCCCTGGGTGCCAGCACTGCTGCCCGAGGTGGTGTTGGATGGGCACAGTGGTGATTGGGCTGTGCCCCCTCCACGCATGGTGGGGAAGGCCCCTGCTTTGTCACCCAACCTTGTGTCCTTTGTCCTCACCAGCCCTGCTGAGGATGGTGATGTGACCCTGACACTGTCACCAGCCAGCTCGTGCAGGGTGAGGATGGGATTGTCCTGCCATTCCAGAGAGCAGCAGCATCAAACACCACATCACGTCCTCTGCTCAGTGCAGCTTTCATAGAATCCCAGCCTGGTTTGTGTTGAAGGGACCTTAAAGCTCATCCAGTTCCAACCCCCTGTCACGGGCAGGGACACCTTCCACTAGAGCAGGCTCCTCTCAGCCCGTGAGGTGCATTCTGACCTGCCGGCTCCTCTGGCCTTACTCAGCACAACGCTCAAGCTTGCCTTTAATTTAAAGGTGTGAGTGTGGCTCAATCGGGGCCATGGACACAGGTCTAAGGGTGAGTACATGAAAAGCCTTTGACTTGCTGGAGGTTTTGCATCGTGTGGAAATGCCTCTGTAATTGCCACACACAGAACTAATAATGCAAATGGCATTTTAGCTATAAACTGAGAGAAACCCCCTGTGTAAGCACTGAGGCAATTGGTGTCACGCTGCTGAGCAGCTCAGGTCTCTGTTTCAGGAGCTGCAATAACCTGGCAGTGCTGGGGTGCAGGTATCTGGAATATTCCAGAGGAAAACAGCTCATTTGTGTTGATTGACAGCTACATCTCTTTGGAAGGACATTCTGAGCAGCCCAGAAGAGTTAAAACTTGATAACTTTTAACATGTTTTCATTTCATCTTGTGAAGGATCCTTCTTGGAGAGGGGAAGTAAAGAGAATTTATGGTTTTCTCCCTTTTGAAGTAATGTGCAAAGTTTGCTGCTCAGGTTTTATTGGCTCCAAGGCTGAGGGATCAGAAAAGGCTCCGAACTACTCACCCCTGTGCAGGACACGTGCACAGCGTCTCCTTCTGAACTGGTGGGGAGTCTGAATTACTCCCACAGTGAGGGAAGGGACTCTTTGCTTCCATTTGTGTGTTTGTGTAGGGGAGGACCAGGAGCTGGCACCGCCTTGAGGATACTGTGGAAGGGAGTTACTGGTAACTGCCCCACAGAGCACTGGTAACAGCCGTCACAGAGCTGGGGGACCGGAGGATGCTCCTGCCTCTTTGCAGAAGCATCTGTGTGCTTTAGATGTGTGTTAACTCCCCATGTGTGAACTTTGCTCTGGGAGCAGAGACTACGATACCTCCTAATGCAAAAAACAAGAGTGAGCTGAGAAACAACGGCAAATGGAGTGAAACCCAAACCAGTGCAGGCGGCAGAAAACTGAGGAAGGTGCCTCCTGCCAGTCAGTGCATCCTCATGGCAGGGAGTGCTGCTGGCTGCCTGGCTCCTCTGCTCCTCACCAGCAGGCTGAGCACCCACATTTCACAGAGCTGCTGGTGATGTGTGATGCTGCTCCCAACTGATGCTTCTACTTTTGTTCCTCCCTTTAGTCAGCAACCATAGCTGGCTCCCAGCTCCTGCTAGCCACTCCACATCCACCCCTGACCCCCAGCCTTCCTCTCCTGCCTCCTCTTCCCATCCATGAGAATGAGGAGCACATGGCAGCTGTGTGATGGAGAAAGAGGTCACTTCTCTGCAAGGGCGCTGGTGCCCCCGGGCAGCGCTTTCTGTCCTGCTGTGCCTCACCTTGTCTGGCACTGCAGGGACAGCTGGCTTTGGGAGGTGCGGTTACCCAGAGGAGCGTGTCCTCTAACAGAGTAAACAGCTCTGTAGCCTTTGGGGAACAAAGGGGAACACAGTGCAAGCTCAGGTATTGCTCTGTAAATGGGTGTCTCAGGAGGCCAGGCACGTGTGCTGCAAAAACCATGTATCCCCAGACCTGGAGGCAGTTTTACCTACATCAGTAGGTGTGTTTTAGAGGAGTGCTTGGAGTGTTTTGGTCCCGAGAGGGGAATGCCTCCATCAGCTGCTCCCCATCACCGACAGCAGCGTGGGCCAGAGGCAGCAGATCGTGGTGGGAATCTGCATCCCTGTTCCTGTGCATACCCCTGTGGGGTTAACTGCCTCAGCAGGGTCTAAGGGAGCCTGGGAACCTTACTGGTATCCAACAGGGAGCTCCTATGGAGGTGGGGTGGGTAGGACACCCTATAGCCTACACAAGGCCCCAGCCCAGCCCTGGGTGCTGCCGTTACCTTATGCAGGGTCAGGCTCTCCTTGTGTTCGGTCCTGTCCCTGCCCCTGGTGTCGAAGGTGCCGAGTGCCCTGCTGAGGGGCACGGGCAGGGGCAGGTGCTTGATCACTTGCACGGAGCTGGCTGGGAACACGCCGCTGATGCCGTTCACCTCCCCCAGGTACCAGTTCTCGTCCAGCTGCCGGAGCAGCACGATGATGTCCCCCTTGTTGAACCGCAGCTCCCCGGGGTTGTGCCCTCGGTACGTGTACAGGGCCTTGGCTCGTGGGACCTGTGGGGTGAGAAACAGCCCTTGAGCTCACCCAATGCTAAACACAGACAGAACTCCCCAAAGCATTCCTCATTACTGGGAAAAATGTAGAGGTCTAAGTCTTGAGCATGCATTTATTGGGATTAACTACCCACATCCTTTCTTGATGTCTTTTTCTAATGAAGACAAGCTGCAAAATACTTATGCTAAATTTGTATCAAGATGAAAAGCAGGCTGAACTTGTTTTAGAATATTAAGAAACAGTTAAAGCCTTAAACCAGTCTTCCCGTGGGCAAAACACGGTTTTTTGTCTGTGCTGCCAAGTGCTGGGGGCTCATGAGTAGGACCCTGCTCTGTGTTTTCCCAGCCACCACCACCAACAGCCCGCCAACCTTGCGGGAATGGCACCGTTGTACCAGTGACACACTCTGGCTTTTCCTGCTTTTTTCTGCCCAAATCCATTCATGTCGGTACCCAGGGCTCAGGCAGGATTTCTGCAGAGTTCACCCCCCATCAGCCACTTCTGTGAGGTCAGGAAGGGGGAAGAGAGAAACCCAACGATTGTTTCCTGAAGTGTGTGGAAAAGATCAAATTTTCTATGGAAATGACTTAGTTTTTTGGGAAGGAAACATCTTCCAGCACTCCCAAACACTGGTGCTTGGTACATAAAAGGAACTCAGAAGAGAAAAATTGTATAAATTGTATGTACTGTGTTTACTTCAAAGCATTTGAAACAGGAAGCAATTAGTTTAATGCTTAGCTCTAATTAACTCACTCTGCCTGTTAGTTTCTGCTCATAGCAAACATTTGGCTTCGTGACACTGAAAGTGCATTGCTGGAAAAAAAGAAAGTGATGAAAATGTGAGTCAGGCCAGCTCTGCTGGGCACCAGCACCCCAGCTCGGATGCGACGTAGAGACTGTGCCAGTGCCAGCACCACGGGAACTCTTTACAAGGGACAGGACAAGGGGAATGGCTTTAACCTGCCAGAGGGGAGACTGAGATGAGCTCTGAGGCAGAAGCTCTTCCCTGTGAGGGTGCTGAGGCGCTGGCACAGGGTGCCCAGAGAAGCTGTGGCTGCCCCATCCCTGGCAGTGTTCAAGGCCAGGTTGGACACAGGGGCTTGGAGCAACCTGCTCTGGTGGAAGGTGTCCCTGCCCATGGCAGGGGTTGGAGCTGGGTGAGCTTTAAGGCCCCTTCCAACCCAAATCACGCTGTGAGTCTCTGAATTCCCACTGCCAGTGCTTGCCTGGACATATGCACCTTCCCAGAGGAAAAACAGACTGTGGGAACAGGGGATTACAGGAGCACCGGTTCTTCTTTGGAAAGACACAGTGACAGACTCCCTGGAGTTAAACAAGGACAAGGAGCACAGGAGAGCTTTGATTGCCTCAGGAGCCACCAGAAAACAAACAGGGCTCGTGCAAACAGTGAACGCAGGGCTTGTGAAGGAGGAGCACAAACAGACAGGATGGTGAGAGAACGGCTGCACGGCAAAATCAAGCAATACATAAAAGGCACCAAGAACGAGTTATGGAAATGTATTAAAAATAAGAGAAACTCTGAAATTAAATGCATGCCTGTTAGTAAGTGGGAAAGGTGAGCAAGCCACGGGGGTGCTGAGTCTCGAATATTCTTTCTTCAGCAAGAAAACAGATGAGACAGGAGAGCAGGCTGGAATAGAGAACTGAAACCCAGGTAGGATAGGGGGGGTTGTGACATTAGGGCTGGCTGAAACTCAGCCCTGTGTGTCTTCCTCTAACCTTGGTCACAACCTTCACTCCTTCACCTCCTTTCTAACCCTTTCCTCCCACTTCCATGCCCTTTCAAATTGCAGCCCTTTCTGTTTTCAGGTTTCCCTCTAAGCCTGGTTTTCTTCCCCATTGCTGTTTACTGGAGCTTGCAGTGACCACTGATATCATCTTACCCCTCACTTTATAAAGCACTTGGATTCACTTGTTGAAATTGTGCAAACCCTTGGTGGATCTCAGTGAATAACAGTTCATATTAATGCTTACACGCTTCTTTAGCATCCAAAAAACCCTCAGAATGTGGGTCTTTTGGGGCTTGCTGGTAAGTTTGAACATTCTCAAGGTAACTAACACTGGTGTGTTCCTTCACGGATGTTATGTCAAGAAATTACTGTACTGTTGGTGGTCCTCTGGTTGGCACCGCTCCTTCCCCCCAGAGCTCCTGTACTGCAGGGATGGGCTCAGCCTCTCCCCGTACTCAGGCCTCTAATATTTTAATACTCTGTTAACAGCAAAAATCAATGTAATTTAAACCAAGAGGAGAAGGATTTTAAAAAGCCACAGCAATGCAAAGCACTTCGGTTTGGAACCAATGGAAATTCACTTGAAATGAACATTTCGAAGATCTTCATAACCCCCCCAACGTTCCATTCAGGTAATTTTTCATGGCCCAAGTAATTTTTTTCCAAAGTCTGTTGCTTTTTTTATTGATTTTGTTCGTATGTTCAGATACTGAGCCCAAAATATCCCATTAAATTCCCAGCCTTATTTAGGATGTAAACCAAGCCTTTATCTGCCCACACGGAGCAACCCGTGTGGTTTTCACTGCACAGGGCGCTTTCCTGCTTCACAGGCCCTGCACAAAATACATCTTCCAGATGAAGTTATCCAAAAGCCGTGCATCAGGGTCACCGTTGTGTAACGTGTGTGCAGGGTGCGGGAAAGGCACAGAAAAGCGGCAAAGCCCCAGCAGCAAAGCCCTGGCTGAGCAGGCACCTCGCGGGCAGCTGATCTCGCACCTTATCTCTGGTGCTCAAGCACGGGCAGCCGCGGGCGCAGCTCAAACCTGAATTCTTTCTCAGGCTCGGCTGGTTTCTGTCCACTTGTGGATGTGTAGGATCCTCTGCAAGGCATCTGTTTGGCTTTATGTAAAGTAGGTTAATTGCAATGGCAGAAACTGGGGTGCTAATTAAGCCCCGCGATAAGGACAAGGTGTGCCCGGAGGTAGCTCGCTGCGGGCAGAGGGAGAGGCCTTCCTGCACGCGGGGTAGGAGGGACCGGGTTTGTTTTGATGGACTCTCCTCCCGTTAGCATGGCCAGTTGCTTTTTGTTAATCCAAAAGCAGCATTTGATTTAGGGGGGTGTTGTGGCAGCAAAATGTTCAGCCAAATATTGCAGATCTTGGCTGCCAGGGCCAGTGCCCGCCTTTATGTTCCACTGGGAAAACGCTGTGGGAAGCTCTGCAAAAAACTCAACCAAATTTTCAATTTGTTGAAAATCAGCGTGGGGTATTTGCTGCCCAGCAGCAGAGAGGCACCGGTACAAAGGAGAAACACCAGGGTGAACGGAGAAGGCTTTTTTCCCAGTATTGCCATGCAGTACTGCAGCTGCAGTAGTAGTGCTGGCCATGGCAGATGCACCTCAGTGCCTTGTCCCCATTCCTAGTGCTTTGAGGCCCATAAGGGAGCAGGATTTGATGTTTTGCTATTTTTGGTGTCTGGCATCAGCTGTGCAAGGGCAGCCATCCAAGACATCTGAGTCTCCCTCCGTACAAAACAAAGCAAATTAAAAATATGTACATGTGTGTGAGGAAGCGATTCAAAGCATCCTTCATAGCTGGGAGAAACGCACACTATAATTATCCTAAATGAGCTAGTTATAACTTCCTCATTATTGGCAGCGGATTAATGTAAGACCACACACTCACAGCACTGGTATTTAAAAGAAAAGAGAAGAGAAAGAAGTGTGTGAGGCTGGCTGGGGAGGGGGGCACCAGGGACAGACATGGAGAACAGTCAAGGAAGGAGGAAAGCAAAGCTGGGGAGCGCAGTGGAGCGGAGCTATCTCTAATGGAGGTTGATGGAGGCTCACCCTTCTCCTGGGGGACTCCATCTGAAACCACCCCAAGGAGCAGCACAGCCCCGTGGTGACACTGTGTGACCAGACTGAGCCGCTGCCTGCGGTACCCTGGGCTGAGTATGAGGCCATCAATGTCCCTGCACGTGGGGTTTGTTTAGCCCATCGCCCATTTCCAAGCTAGGCTCATTGCAGACAGCTTCAGCCAGATACAGCTGATGACATCAGATGGGATCCTCCTGCTTCCCAGATGCTCTGACTTCACTCATGTCCATGACTATCTTGATGACATGGGATGAGTGACAAGTTAATCTTTGGAATAGCTATTGGTGTCCAGGAGTGCTTCCTTCTGATTTACCGCATGCCAAAGGGAGGGCGGCTGGAGCTGTTTGGGCAGGAGCAAGCTCCAGGAGTGCTGATTGCTCCGGACATCCCTGTTCCTGCACCGCTGCCCAGCCCGGTGCTGGACCATGCCCCCCAACCCTCAGCAGCACCCTGCTGACTCCAGTGGTGCAGACAGACCC
>NW_009922861.1:0-6538 GCF_000696875.1 Nestor notabilis | reverse complement strand
CACCACCAGCGGAGCCGGGACACTGCAGGTGATCCGGGAGAGCCGGGAGAGCCCCGGCTGCCCCGGCGCGGGGCCCTGCTGGGAGCTGGTGCACCCCGTGCTCTGCACGAGCTCTGCCCTCGCCTCCCACCCCTGCACTGCGCTATTTGTGCAGGAGCTAAAACCCGTGCTGTGCAGAGGCAGCGGTATTCCTGTAGATACACGACTCCTGTAGCACATAACAGCCTCCTTGAGAGCAACTATTTATTTCTAGGATAGTGCCAGGAAGAAGAGGAATCCAGTCCTGGAAGCCTTCCAGTTTGTTTTTCTCCTAGTGGGTACTGAGGGTTCAGTTTGACTGCGCTATTTGTGCAGGAGCTAAAACCCGTGCTGTGCAGAGGCAGCGGTATTCCTGTAGATACACGACTCCTGTAGCACATAACAGCCTCCTTGAGAGCAACTATTTATTTCTAGGATAGTGCCAGGAAGAAGAGGAATCCAGTCCTGGAAGCCTTCCAGTTTGTTTTTCTCCTAGTGGGTACTGAGGGTTCAGTTTGCAAGCGGGTTTTGATCGCTTTTTACTTTGGAGCTGTTTGGGGCAGGACTGGTGTCGGTCGGAGGGGACTGGCACATTGGAGGGCTGTGCAGGGCCGGGACTCGCCAGGACTTGCTCCTCAGGGAAACACGTTGAGTTGGATCCCGTTGAGCCTCTGAACTCCATCTCATTGCTCTAAGAGGTGGTATGCAATAGGCGAGGGCACGCTTCGCGGCCCGAGATCACAAGTGAGCTCTGGAGGTATCGCAGGGTAGCATACGGTGACCCCGGACAGACCTGAGAACACAGCCCAGGACACACTCCTAGGAGCAGTGATTTACACACCGTGAATGGAAAGCTGGTTGTTTTCTACATGCTGACACCAAAGGACATGCTGGCTTTTCACAACCGATAACAACTGCACAACTTGATTACTAACTTTCTGCAAACTGCCTTCAGCATCCTGCCACTGACTGCCCACACTTTGGTGGGATGAATGAGCCCCACATGGTCTTCTTTGTGTACCCTACTAGCACAGTTTCAGGGCTCTTTAGGATCCAGTCGGATGAAAAGAGCTATTTCAATGTAAATTAATTTCCATTACAATTCTGTTTTTCTGCTTTTCGGCAGAGGAGATAACTTCAGCCTTGTCACAGAGAACAAAACCATCAAAAGTGAGCTTGTCATTTCAAGCTCTTCGTATAATTATATTCGAAAGACTCAGTCAGTTGGGTGTTTTTTGCATTATTTCTCCCTTGAGGAGGTTTGCTCCCATCTTCCAAGCACAAGCAGACTGTGTGCACCAGGGAGGACAACGTCAGGCCCCTCCTGCTCATGTCAGTACTGGAGCTCACCCAGTTCCCTCTTGGGTTCACTGGGACCTAAGGCCAGCGCTGTCCTGGCTAAAGCTGGTGGCTGCCCTGCGCCGTGAGCCAGCACACGGGGGGAGCTGGAGAGGCAAACTACACATTCAGCTGGGTAAAGACTTAAGTGACCGGGGCAAGCGGGGTGTGATTTACACACCGGAGACATGAAAAGTGACCGAAGGGGTCGGCAGAGGCAGGCACTGGGGCCTGTCACTGGGACTGCTGGCGCTGGTTTCTGCGCTGCCACCTCTGCGCATCTGTGGCTGCTGGAGGGGCGGTGGCGGCGGTGACGGGAGCACTCACACCATCTGCTAAGCAGCACCCTTCCGAAATGCCACCGCACCAAGGTGCAGGGACTCCCGAACCTTGCCTAATCCTTGCCTGCTGCGTTTCTGGCTTTGTGCTGCAGAGGTGAACTGGAAAATGGGGAAAACAAAGGAAATCAGGCCAAGTGGATGCTGCACCAGTGATGGCCGGGGCAGTGCTGCAGGTGCCCGGCCCAGTTGCCTGCAGGTAGTGTCCCCGTGGCTCTGAGATGGACAGTGCTGGATCAGGCTTTACTTTGCCTGTGTGAAACCGTGAGAGGGATTTATGTGGGCAGGAGATGTGCCAAGGTGCACACAAGGCAGGAGCAGGACCCGAGCGTGGCTTTGCCTCACAGACACGTGCTCCTTGGTGCCAGCACGGGCAGAGCAGGGATGGGCCTGGTGAGCTGTTATGCGAGAGGCAGGAGGGAGGCTGGCACAGGAGGTGCTGCTGGCGCCGGGCACAGCCCGGTGCTGCCGGGGACCGGCGTGTTGGAGCTGCAGTGTCTGCACGAAACCTCTTCACGCCTCTTCCACTCATCCCTGCTGCTATCAGATGTTTGTGTCTCTGCTGCAGTCAGCAATCTCGGGCAGTGGTTAAGTTGTGTGTCATGGTTTTAAGCCGCATGGAAAACAAACTGTGTCAGCCCTCGGCGTGCCCGGTCATGATGCTCTGCCTCAGCACCGCAGTTCTCAGAAGTGGCTGTTTACCGTGCAGGGAGGAAACCTGCGTCCCGCTCCCTGCTCCTGCTGCTTCGAGCCCTCTCCCTGCTGGTTGGGTGCCCTCCCTTTGCTGGGAGAGGCAGTGCTGAGAGGCCTGGCCCGTGGGCATGGCCACATTCTGGTGCTCTGCCCGCCGGGATGGGGCTGGGGGCAGAAGTTTTTGGCCGTCCCCCGCACCAGGCCTGTGGAAGGTGGGTGCCTGCGCTCAAAGCTGCCCTGCACCTCCTGATTGCCCAGCAACCCGGGATTTAGTTTTCACGTTGTCCCAGGGAAGTGCCTGGTCAGTGACAGGCACCTCCCCATGAGCTGCTGCCTCCCATCCGCACCATTCCCATGGTAAACCAACAACTGCCATCAAGTGATGGCCACCGCTTGGCCCTGCCTCAGCTGCAGGCCAGGACCGGGTGGACACTGCCCGCCTGGCCTTGGGCATCCCCGTCTTGCCCAGACCTGGGGCTGGACACTGCAAAGCCAGTGAGAAGCTCTGGGCCCGTCAGTTGTTGATGGCCCAAAGGGAACCCTCTTAAAGGGGTCGGACTGCCGAAGGACACGAGCCTGTCTGTTAAAAACAGCATCCTAAACCATGTCCCCCATCCCGGCGTCAGAGCAAAATGGAGGTTCCCCAGATGGGGGTCAGCTCCAATGTCCGCTCACAAGCTCCAAGGGAAAAGGTTTTCTTAAAAACAAAGCTTACGGTTTTTTACTCGTTTTCCCAGGGCCTTGCACACGTTGATGCTAAATGGAGTCTGAACACCTGAAGATCGGTAACAACAGAACAAAGTCTGGTGTTGAAGTGCAAGTGCTGCAGTTTTCCCAGGGTGAAGTAAAGCAGAGCAAGACAAGGTTTAGATGGCAGCAGGGAACGGGTCTTCTCCCTGCCAAGGTCCAGCCTCAGCTCTCTCAAGACATGTCTTAATGCCAGCCCTGGTGCACCGGCAGTGCTGCACATGAAAGTGCCTCCTCCTCTCCCTTCCCTCCAGAGGAGATAATTACAAACTCAGGCCAATGACCAACTTCATGGACCCAGGGCAGGCTGGAAACTGCAGGGACGGAAGGACTCAGACCTGCATCCTCCTCGCTGACCGCGATGCTCAGCAGGTGAGCGCGCCGAGGAGCCCTCCTGTTCTATTCCTGACGTGCCATCTGAGCCTGACTCATTGCCTTGGTAACAAATTAAAACACTTCTGTATGTTTGCAGCTCGGTACCTAATTGTGTGAACCCAGGGAAACTGGCTCCTGGTGCTGGCCTGGAGGCCCCCGCAGCATCGAGCGAGTGGCTCAGTCTGCCGGTGTGTGACCTGCTGTGTGTAACACCAACCCTTCCCCATGGCTGCAGCAGTGCTTACAGCTACCGCAAAGCCTCCTGCTTCTGTGCTCATCAACCTGCTGTTGTTGCACACAAGCTTTTAGGGTGCGTATCATCAGGCATTCTGTACGGAGGTGACTTCACTCTCTGCAGTAAAAAAGTGCTAAAACTACATGCAAGGGACAAAAAAGGCACATGATGGTATCCTGTGCCAATGCTCCTGTGCCGAGTGCCGGGTTTGTGACGTCAGTTTAGCGTGTGGCTGTCCCGAGGTGCTATGACATGCGTGATGAGGTCATTACTGTGACTGCACAGGAACTGTTGGGTGTTTTGGGGGCGTGGAGGGTGGTTTGCACTGTGAGTGCCTCCTTCAAAGCAAACGTGAAGGTTGCTTTGAGTAAGGTTTCAAAAAGATCCAGCAATCCAAGTCCTGTCTGTCAAATTCAGAAAGGAGCTGGAGATGTTTCTGGAGGAGAAGAAAATACCAAGACACAAGCACTATATATAGACATCCGTGTGAAGGTGGCGACGTTGGAGTGCAGTGTATTTTTATCCCAATAGAGGTGTTATCTGTCTATCTCCCATGAAATGCTGGAGGGGGGTGTTACAGCACTCAGTTCATGTAGAGAGAAAATAGCCAAAGTCACAGTTAGATTTGTGTGGTCTGTGTTTTCCAAAGGCAAGCTGTCATCCCCGGAATTTTTCTCCTCTGGCTCACTGCCCTGTATTTGTTGCATGACAAAGTTCATCATCCAAATAGCTGTTCAGGGGCCTGGATGGATTTTGCTGTGTATATGGTACAGTTTAGGCCTGCTGCTCATCAGAGACTACGGGAGTTTCGTGTACAGCTCAGCACACAGGAGCCTCTGTTCTCTCACCGGCGTCAGAGCCGTGTTTAGCTGACACTGGGGCTGAAGCCAGATAAGAAGGATGCTTCAGCACAAGACGTAACCACATCTGGCACACGCCAGGGGCAGTTCCTAAGAGTTCAAAGGCTTCAGCGTAGATTATTTACGCATTCACCTCCTAGCAAATCCTTTTATTCTTAAATTCCAGACAGCTTATTATGTGGAGATCCTGAAAATCCAAAGTCTTGGCCTCTCTGCATAGATGTTAGAGATCTCAAAGCCTGGGCAGACGTCCCAGGAACAGGCACCGGGCAGTGCCAGCGGTCTCGGTGCAGCACTGTCAGTCCCTACAGAGGCACAGCCTGGGTACAGAGACATACACATGGGCCCATGGGAACAAACCCAGGCTGTGCCCACCCTGGGTCAGCATGTAGGAAGTGGATTCACAAGTGATTTAAGTGCCAGCAAATGAGAAGAGTTTGGGATGGGCTGTAACTAGAATACTGCCTGTTTTCTAAGGACTGGCTCTGTGAAATTCCTGACTGAAACCCAGGTATTGTATTGCTGCTAATTCAGCACTGGGTCACGCTGCCCTCTCGGAATGGAATGAGATCTTGGCTTGCTTGGTAATGAGGGGATTTATTTCAGTTTTTTGCCTTCATGGATGCTCATGAGGACGAAGAGCAAAAAGCTTGGCAAGGAAACATCTCTGCTGAGCAGAGAAACTTTGATCAAACTTGTTATTTTCTCAGCTCCATAAAGTAAAGGAAGCTTATTTATAGAACAGCTTTGGTAAAAACAAAACATGTCCTGCATCCTGCTTTGGATGGCATATCTGGCTGCAGTGCAGCATGGTGCACCTTAATTTTACTTGCTTTGTAGCGTGAACTGGTGAATAGCATTAGCAGTAACTAGCAGGCTGTGAGGTGGGGCAGTCTCTGGTGAGCACACCACCTTGCACTGTAGTCGCAAACGAAGGCTGCACTTAAGAGCAGCCAGGAGAGCAGCTGTGGTGGGATCAGCTGTAGTGCAGCAGGCTCCCAACAGCTGTTCCCACTGAGATTCCTGACAAAAGCACCTGCTTTGCCACCGCTCACCCTGACCACTTCACATGAAGACCCCAAGCTCCAGCATTCTGTGGTGCAGGAGACAAGTCACCCTCAGCACTGCCCTGTCCAAATGAGTCCCGGCTCTTGCTGTTACCAGGTACTACTTTGGAAGAGGGCCCACATGCAGCAGCATCCCACTGGAGCACCACAAGTAAAGTCTGCTCTCGTCTGCAGGTACTTAAAACCACCAAACTGTGACTAACACTTTGCATTCTTCACCTTGCAGCCGGGGATTCCAGGGTGTTTTCTAATTAATTAACTAATTAAGGCTGCGAGTTTTTCATTGTTTCTGTATCGCTTCGCCACATAGCACCCAAAATTGGAGGCAATCTCGGTGCTGCAGGAGCTGCTCGTGGCCACAGCCCTCACCCAGCACACACCAGCTCTGCCAATTCATAGAACCACAGCGTGATTTGGGTTGAAGGGACCTTAAAGCCCCTCCATCTCCAGCCCCTGCCCCGGGCAGGGACACCTTCCACTAGAGCAGGTTGCTCCAAGCCCCTGTGTCCAACCTGGCCTTGAACACTGCCAGGGATGGGGCAGCCACAGCTTCTCTGGGCACCCTGTGCCAGCGCCTCAGCACCCTCACAGGGAAGAGCTTCTCAGAAGTTCGGTCTTAAAATGCTTTTGGGAGCTCAGGCTGATGGATGTTGCCATTACATAGTATCAGCAACAAGTTCCTGCCTGTCCTGAGAAGTAGTAAAGGGAAGGTGAAACGGGTGAGAGAGCTGTTGCTGTCTGAGGGTTCGACCTCACACGAACACAGCAGCAATGCCCGCGGCGCCCTGCAGAGCCGGTTCACGGCAAGGGGTCTCCCTGATGCGTCCTGGTGCCGCCGCAGCCCCACGCCGGAGCAGGGGCACCCAT